>NC_084651.1:15250701-15550701 GCF_019802595.1 Syngnathoides biaculeatus
CTGCTGAGGATAAGCTGAATGGAAAATGAATAAACGTGTGTGTTTGTTACTGAGCAGCCAAACGCACTTTTCCCCTGTGCTACCACTTTGTGCTGGCCTCAAAGAAATTACAAAACGGACAAATATTAGTGAATTATAATATTATTCACACTATTTACATTTTCTGTAATATTGAAAAACAGATTTCACACAACATTGCCTGTAAATACTTATTTATATGTTTTAACAGGGATACATTACTGTACCAACAGCTAAGACCACTTCAGGCTTTGTTTTTATCAACTACCTTTTTCATCACATTCATGTTAAAATGTTAATCAGTAAAGGATGATGGATACATTTTGCATGATTATATAAAATAACAAAAACTATTTTATCATAACATTGTTGTGAGACAAGAAAGAAAGTTTTTATGGATGGAGGCATAGAAACTTCAACATAGTAAATTTTTTTCTTACCGGTCCAGCGTGTACCCCACCTCCTGCCCGAAGATAGCGGGGATAGGCTCCAGCACTCCCATGACCTTTGTGAGGTTAAGCACCTCAGAAGATACATGGATGGATGAATTTAAGTTATAAAGCTTGTAGGTGAAACAATGCACGGGAATCAGTATGTGATAATCTCAAAACTTGTTCATTTGAAACCGTTATCAGGAATGTCCTGCACTGAAATGTATTTTGTGCAGCTAATTCCATAATCTAAACAAATAAACCAAAGTATTGAAAATGTAGGGTTTAGTAGCATTAAACCCACTAGTATATAGGTATCCAAGGGGGTTATACTGTATCTTTACCTCTGTTTTTGACTTAGTACGAGGTAATGAATCATATGGGTCGTCTGCTGTATCTATAAGCCCGGAATCATTTTCCGGAATTCCACTGTGTTGTAATATTCAGTTTTCTCAATAACTGCATGCAAATGTTATACGCAAGATGTTGATGTAGCCACAATTTCAAAGGTATTGATTGATAACTGCGTAATGTAATGAAGCAGAAATAAATGTCGCCAAAAAAAGAAGGGGGTGGGGTCATCTTCTTGTGCCTAATTCTTGCATTAGCTCTGTAATTTCATTAACAAAGCTTAAAAGGGAGAAGCAGAAGACCGTCAGGGCTAATTAAAAGATAAGGTGGAGAGAATGGCCTGCATGTCCTTGCTACACAAAGACATTTATCCTCTGTGGCGAGATCATACTGTAATATTCCCTCAAGTTAGCATGCTCATGTGCACATACATAAGATGCTCACAAAGACGTACTTAAGGGATGGCAGAGGTGCTCCTCCACCCGCTAATAGCGCCTCAGAGACTCGTGCAGTATAGAATGATGCGTTGCAGTCCTGTGGCGTTGCGCTGACGAGCTATCAAATATGGCTAAAACACAGTCATGGTCCTCATAAACAACTTATAATTGACTCCTGAAGTATTCATCTTTTTTGGCAATTGGGGAGAAGGAACTACACCATGGCAGAATGAATTTGTCTGTTTTGCAGAATAGCCAAGGAAATGGGTCTAGTCAACAATTCATGGTTTAAGTCTTGATTTGTTTGACTATTTACAACTATAACCTATATGTGCACTATCTCGAATAAATGAGTAGGATCCATTATTTCTGATGTGATTTTGTTGGCATCAGAAAAAGAAAGAAATGCTGATACACAAGTGTTTGCCCCGTTTTGCAGCTTTATTGCTACTAAAACAACTATGCCTATGGTTGTATAATGACTGCAGATGGGTAACATTTAACGAGCGACTGACACCCCTGATATTACGGCAGCTACTCCACCCTCCAGCTGCTAGGATAAGAAGCATTAACAAAAAACTGTGAAGATTAAAGGAGAATGGTGGATCAACTTCATCAGTTAATTAAATTCTATTGCAGCTTGATGAGCAATTAATCAAGATGCCGTGCAGAGTGTCAGGCTAGTTGCAATTGTCTGGGTGTGGTAGCTATGTGTGCACCACACAGTACACTCCCATGTGGCAGCACAAGCGACCAAGCCGAAAATTGCAGTAATTGCCATGGTTTAGAATGTATAAGCAGCTATCACTCACGCTGACTTTAGCCTATGACATATTAAAACTCCAGGATTGGATCCCCTCAACACATGAGATGACAGAACTTGCTTAAGTAGAACCAATCTTTATGAAAAGTTGTAATATTTTACATTCATAGAGAATATTCATTGCATACTGTTCGTGTACAGTATAGGTCTTTCTGGAAGGATATGCAGCAGCAGTTATTCCTAGTTTTGAATGAAGATGGAGTCTAAATACACATTATGGTTTACTGCGCTTGCATTGTGAAAATAGAAATAAATGTGGAGTCAATTCCCCTTATGCAAATAGAAAAGCTCCAACTCTTTCAGGAAGACTTTCAACTAGGTGTTGGAATGTGTCTGTGGGAAGTTTTGTGAGGTCAGAGGTCACCCAGTGGGTGGTACCTATTAAGTTTCTCATCCTGAAGCCCTTATCTATCATCTTAAAATCAGTCTTTCTATGGACATTGGGGCTGCAAACCTGAACAAGGCCACAAGAAGCATTAAAAGCAAACTGGAGGATTTTCATTGAGCTGGTCCCTGAAGACTAATGGTTTTGAAGAAGTTGAGTATTAAAGTGTCCAGATTTTGAAGCTCTAAAAATGCTCTCTTATCTCTTGCAGATACTTGTCTTAGACTAAAATTTATAAATCAGGATATGATGCACAGCACAGCTGCTGCTCTCAGGGACAGGGACTCTTCCTAAAGGATTTTAAGGGGAGCAAATCACTCAACCTGACGCAAATTAACTCATAGGGAAGGTTTTACTGCCACATCAATGTCTGAAAATCATCCTCTCACACATTTCACACACCCCGCAAGCATGACACGAGACGAACCTGCTGCATTAGTTTTAGTGGATTATTTTTCATTCAATAAGAGAGCATTGCATCAGGTCATGCAACCTGGACATGACAAAAGAATATACAAAAATAAACTATCGGTAATAATTTGGATTCTACCGCCAATCTTGCCTTTTTAGCTATTTGAACTTAAATAGAACCAGGATAAGGGGTTGGTGGAAAGCACTTGATTAGTTCATTTGAGAGAGTTATTGCGGGAGGCTGAGATTCAGAGCACTGTCGGTTGTGCTGACTGGATAATGACATGCAGACGGCCCCAGCCCGGCCATTGGGTTAGCTTCAAACCAGATGCTCATTTCATCAAATCTCCAAAGAGAAGTGAGTTTCATACACTAGCATGCACGCACATTGAAATTAATTAAACAGTACATGTTAACAACGTGGTGCATAAATTGTTAAAGGATCTGGCCTAATCTCGAGATCAGCGAGTTGAAGTTGAAACTGATTAATGTTGCTCTTCAATGTTAACAGTTACTTCAAGTATTATGTAACTTTTCACATCAAATCCAATATTTCTATCTATCTATCTATCTATCTATCTATCTATCTATCTATCTATCTATCTATCTATCTATATCTATCTATCTATCTATCTATCTATCTATCTATCTATCTATCTATCTATCTATCTATCTATCTATCTATCTATCTATGTGTGTATTGAGCAGAATCATTCTGTTGCTCAATACAATGATGGCATCAAAATGGGATTTCCAAACATTCAGAGAGAGATGACCACCTTTCATGCTCCTGGCGCCCAGCATAGCTGGGCGGGGCCAGGCAATCAGCACTCACATACCAGCACCTCATGAACCCTAATGACTCTCAGTACATATAGGACTCGGAGGACAACTAGTCCTCCGCCAGATCGTTGCCTTTGATGGCTCGTTCCCGCACTCCCGTTTGCCTGTCTTCTATCTTCTGTGTACTGACCCTCGCCTGTCCCCTGACCACCCTTGTAAGCCTGCCGCTACGGTTAGTACTTTTGTTCATTTGGGCTGTCTTGCTGGTAACCGACCCCGGAACAAATAAAGACCTCCTTTGTACTGCCTGCTCATCTTTAACCTTCTCAACAGTTGATCGAGGAAGTGTTGTCAAATGGCCTAGTGGACACTGTCAATCTTAATTTTCGTTATTAGAGAGGACATCATTAAGATTTCCCTAAACCCTACATTCTGTATTTTTGTGATGTTGTATACTAACCAAATTAAGTCATGTGTAAAAATGATGTCACATCAGCCATTTGCAGGAAAAAAAAAAACCCTTTCAAACCAGTTGTATTGTGGGTTCTTTTTGTTTCCAGGAAAGAGGAAACATTGCTGTTGTGTTTAATGTTGGAACAGACGACATTAACATAGAGGAAACGTCCAAGTTTGTAAACGATGGAAAGTACCATATAGTGAAGTTTACAAGGAGTGGGGGTAATGCCACTCTCCAGTTGGACGATCTGCCCATCATTGAGCGCTACCCCCAAGGTGAGTGACCCACTTTCCCTTGATAAGCATGCATTTGCTGGTAAAAGTTAATTTATTAAAAATAAGATCACACAAATAATTCCAACTGCACTTATGATTGTGTAATGTTGTTGATTATTCTCTTTCCAGCAGCTGTGTAGAATAATACCAGTGTATTTCATTATATTGTACATATGAATGTTTTTTAATTTCTTTTTTTTAAATCAAATACAACTTTTATTAACTGGGAAGCCACTCACACTGTTTACAGTTACATGCTACATTTAGCGTTACCAAGTTTAAAGTAAAACACTAAACTTAAACAAAATTGAATTACATGTATATCATTTAGATGCTGATCCTGTTGTGTTAGATGACGTTGACATATTAAGAATGTATTCCTTGGCTAAAGAAGGACTTAGCAACACTGGTATTTTTCTGTAAAATATGTACATGTCGGTAACGTGACTGTATTTACTGAAAAAGTAAACATCACCGTTTATATGACGGTATTATCTGAAGTGCACAATGCTTTGACAAAAGCTACTGTGGATAAATATGTAGTAAAAATCTGAGTGTGTTTCAACACAGATACATCCTAATCATCAACTTCAAACTATTAACCAGAAAAGGACTACCCAGCTGCAAATCAACATATGTTTGAATATGAGAGTGGATTAAATAACGTCTGGGCAGTAGGACCTTTTTTTTTTTTTTTTTTTTTTTTTTAAATGTTTACTGACCTTTTTAGCAATTATTGAGGCATCCATCCAAAAGCAAGATGGTCAAATGAGCTCAAGTCTTCCTGCTAGCCTTGGGTAAAACATGGACAATAATACTTTTGACATGTTGCATGCAGACTTGGGGAAAAGCACGGCAGGGTTAAAAGTCAATCCTCGAAAAGCAAACTTTGTACAGGCAAGCTGCTGAAAGCAACTTTGTTTGCCTGTTTTGTTACTCAGGAGTGAGCTATTTGACAAGCTTGGCTCATTATAACATTAGCTTGGCTCATTATAAAATTAGCTCTGTGTCTAATGATATCCAGGATGTCGTTGTTTTTTTTTTAATGCTGTTATTTTCCATTACTTACTTTTTTAAGGACCAAAAAAATACAAAGAAAAAACATTCCGAATTCTGAACTACACAGCCTCTGGGGTTATCAAGTTTAGAGGTTACATCGTTGATCAAATTCAATGTCATTTAAAGAGAAATGCATATTGCTAGCTATATACATGTGTCAAATCACATGTCACCGATAATTCATTTGAAGCAGGTTCGACCGAGGTTCATTTCAGACTAATTACATCTCCTCACAATTGCTGTACAATTCCCCCCCTTCACCTCCAGCACACAAAGCCATTATTCACTCAGCTCGCCTTTAGTTTGACAAGTACCCATGTAAGCCTCTAATGCACTCATAAAAGTTGCCCTTAGCCTCAGAGCTGCTAACAGATCAACAGCGACTATAATAGAGCAAAGCAGACGGCAAAAATGATGGTTGAAAGGTCCAAGAGACAGAAAGGTGCAGATTGCATCACAGGGGGCAATCATTGTGAGAGCAAGAAAATAATTGTCCCACCAAGACTTATATTGCTGTCATCGTATAATCTCATTAAAAAGCCTCGTCCTTCATACTTAAGAGGGCCCATTAAAAATCTTTAGCACAATTATTCTAATCTAAAATTCAAAGCTCACGCACGGACACATAACTCCCCTTCTGTTTGCTGTACTTCCTGCTTTTATTCCCGCTCTGCTTCACACTGTGCACAAAAGGCTGGGTTGCAACAAAAACAAGAAAGGGGGAAATGGGGGCTTCTTCTCCAGAGTATTGGCCATGAAAGTAATACCAACACAATGGTGTTGCCAGGCCCACAGGGCACCATGCAGCATCCTATTACGGTACCCAATGAGCATGCACACAAAGATAGTACAGAAGTCCCAGCCGGGCCTTGTCCTTTTTACTGTTATCAGTACACAGTGCACTTACATGACTTCCCTTGCATTATCTTCCCCCGTCTTTCTGTACTTTTTACCTCAACCTGACCACCCCTGCCCCCTCTGTCCATCTCACCCACTGTCTCCCACCCCCACTCTGCAGTGAGGCGTCTGATTTGTAAGATGCAGTGTGGGTTTGAGGTGGGGGTTGGCTTTTTTTCCTCAAAGGTTCTTAAATGTACTGTTTTCTTTCTTTTTTTTAAGCGTCTCTCCTGTTCACGAAGCTGCTCAGGCTTCATGTAGCAAGTTTAAAATGCAGACACCATCGGCAAAAAAATGGGAAGTATATAATCAAAATAAAAGTGAGATTGGTCTAGCTTTGCCTCTTTTAAAATATTCTTATTTCATTCATAGAGGAAGTGTTGCAGCGTTTGTACAGTACTGACCACTTTGTCACAAAAGACAAACAGAAACAAATCAGAACAAATCAGATCATTTGGGACGGCTCAGCTGCAACTCTGCTGTCTGGAAAAGTAGATAAGCTCGGCCATCTCATACGAAACCAAATCACCACTAGGCAATAATCACGGCTCCTCTTGGTGGCCCGATGAATGGACTCTCCTGCACCCGAGCGGATGGCATTGTTTAAGTGCCACAGTGGGGATCAATATGTAATCGTAATGCGATTATCTTCTCTTTTAATTGACCCCAGTATGAGAATGACCACATTTGACATCCAACCAAATTGTGAAAGTGCAGAAAAGAGGACCTTTTTGCGACATTTTGGCAGAGTGATTGTCTGTGGGCATTGAAAGTAAAGGGAGTCCGTCCATGTGTTATTGTTTCTGGATGTGGATGGCTGTTTGGGTTCTTCAATATTTGGTTAATTGTTTTTTATTATTATTTTCTATCCCCGTGTAATTAAAAATAATAATTGCACATTCTCACTACTAAAAAATATTACAGCATACTGCGTCGTTGTCTCATGTTACAGTATCAATACACCGACATCAGAAATCAATATTGTGATTGTCCACCAAAATGACTTACGAATATGAGGATTATATGGATAAATTAATGTTGTGTGTTCATCAGTGATTCAAACCAACTAAGCTTTATCATGAAAATTTGAATATAGGTGCTTAGCTTTTAATACAATATTTTTGTGACAAACGTGTTATTGTACCTTTGGTCCCTAATCACCATTGTCCATATTTTTCGTGTTTTTTTTTTCTTTTTTTTGGTGGGGGGCGGGGCATTCAATTATTTGGTCCCGAATCCAAATTCACCTTGACTACTACCCACAAGATCATATTAGATTTTCTACTAAAAAATATATATATATCCCACATTAGTATTTAAGGGACATGATGGGCATTTTCTCTCAAATGTTGTATAAGCTATAATGAGGTGTACCAATAAAAAAAAAAACTCATCACATTCTGCAGCCATATTTAATGAACTCAATAGACAGGTTTTAAAGCTGCTAATCTTTTGTAGTCATTCAAGCTGATGTGATGAAAAATGTCTCTCTGTATGTTTTTTTTTTTTTTAAACTACCAAGAAGACCTTCTTTTCCTTAGGTCTCTGTGTTCCTGTCTGCTCAGAGGCCATTCTCCTCCAAAGCATTGTTAGCTACCTGATCTTTAATCTGCACAGAGTGAATTAATATAGTTGATGGAACAAACATTGTCAATCTGCAAGAAGAATGATAGCGGACTGAATTCAATCTCTGCTGACAATAGCAGAGGGGAAAGCATTCACTCTTTAGATCTGTAAGGTTATTGGCCGTGACAAAAGGTTGATGCAGAGTTTGTCCTCATTTATGCCGGCGGTCCTCCAAAGTAAAAGCTGAAGTTGCTGTAGGACATTGCTTTTCCATTCGCGGCGCTTCTTTGACTTATTTATTGAATGATATCGTTAAACCTCTGCTCTATCAGTCCCCACACAAACTTGTGACTGTCAACTGTCATTGTAGCTTTTGTCAAATCCATTTTATTGAGGAACATAACTGCGTATGTGATATACAGTATATCTACATTGTTTTCTCTGACTGTATAGTTTTATGTTTCACTGTATTACATGTTATAAATCTATTTTTTGTTAACTAGGCTATTTACTGCGGGATTGGTATTTATAATGTGCTAAATTTATCTTTCATTTTAAACTGACAACTAACTAAATTTAAGTGATGTTTATCTTGAAAATGTATGTGCATAACTAGCAAAACACATTTTAAAATGTTCAGAATGAAAATACAAATGGGTTGCAGATAAGACTTGACAATGAAACTTGTAATGTGCTTTGTTTGATAACATAGCTTTATCAATCTAAAGGATGAAATCATTTAATTATAATTAACGTAGTCCTAATTTGTTGGCTAAAATAAATTAAAATGTTTGTTTAAATAATGGTTCATTAAATATCTGTTTAAATACACAAAACATTTTCAATATAAGACATGTAACTGTGCAGTTGTTTAGCTATACCACTCTGAACATTTAACCTTTGACCTTACAGATTGTAACCACTGAAATGTCTCTTTAAACTTTAAAGGCAACAATGATAACGAACGCCTGGCGATTGCTAGACAGCGAATCCCATTCCGACTTGGTCGAGTAGTTGACGAATGGCTACTCGACAAAGGTAAAATCACTGATTAAAATTTCAAATAGAATAATTTGATCATAACTAAGTTGTTGCAATATTTTGTAAACACTAAACATAAAATAAAACATGAATAAAATAAATGATTTGAATAGTTAATATAATGTTACTGTTCAATAATGCATTTATGTTTTTAGTCAGCTGTTTTAATACGTGTGTGAAATTATGGTTAAAGGGACTATAAATATGGATTTAAATCTCAACATTTTTAAAATTTCTATAAATTATGTTAGAATTTTGCTGTAAACCGCTAAACAATAGATATAAATGTAACATTCAGAATTGTCTTGGTTACTTTTTAGTTTTATGAGAAACATTTTTTAAAATATATTTTGACGGATTTGTGCCTTTTCATATTTTTCTGATTAAACTGCAAGAAATTATAAAAATCAAGAACAATGTGAATTGGCGCCAGAATTTTGGAGTCCCTTTAACATATTGTGTTAAGATGTATAGGGAATTACATTATATCAATGAACTGTAACATTACAACAAACTGAGTGCATGCTTTGATTTTACAATGTAATAACAAATTCATGTTTTTTCACATAAAATGTGAAATTACCCTTTTTATATTGATTTTAACATTTTTTATCATTTTGCTCTAATCAACCATAATATCACATTTTTCTTGCTTTCCCCTTTTTATTTACTATTGTGATTTCATTTGATGATTCCGTTCTCTTTTCTTTGATCGCATTTGCTAAAAGGAGTCTGGATGCCTCCTGCTAGAATGTTACAGCATGACTTTGATTTTCCATCCTTGCTGCTGTGTTCCAAGATTTTAAATTTTAAAACTTGATCTTAAAACCTGCTTATAGAAACAAATATGAACGTATTATTGGTTTCTATAAATATTGTACATGTATGTGTGTACATTACATATATATATATACTTTAATGACTGAATTATTATAAGAACTACTTAAACCTCTAGATTTTATTTTTTATGAGACTGCCCTTTTAGCAAAGCTGCTTTTGTTTTATTTATTTTTTAATTTGTATTTTTTTTTTTTTTGTTCATAAACCAGGCATGTCATCATATTAACTGCAATAAATTGCCAGGGTTTGCTTCTACAACCCGTAATTTATTGGTCCCATGACCCACTGGGCGAGTAATTTCTTTTTGTGTCTTTTTTTTTTCTGTGTACTTAAAATGTCTACAATCCAACAGATTCGTATATGTAACATTGTTTCCCCACAGGACGGCAACTTACTATCTTCAACAGCCAAACTACTATACAAATTGGTGGCTGGGAGCGAGACCGGACTCGATCCTTTCAGGGACAGCTTTCAGGCCTCTACTATAATGGCCTGAAAGTGTTCAACATGGCCGCAGAGGGGGACCCCAACATTAAAATCCAGGGCAGCGTGCGGCTTGTAGGGGAGTCGCCTTCCTCTATAACCCCACAGTCAAGCACGACAGCCAATCGGTCTGAAACTTCTACGACCATTATGGAACTCACCACCACCACCGCATCTAATCGACGAGCCAAACAGACAACACCACGAGAGCCTCAACAGGTAAAATGGCCTGTGAATTGAATTCTGTATTGTGAGATGACCATGAAAATACCATATTTCCGCAAATAGCGCCTTCCACTTAAAAGACACAAGCACCTTTCCCCAAGGGGAGACCTCTGTTGTTCCCTCATTCCATAAACACTATTGCAACATAAACTACTGAGCCCATTTAAACTGGCTTACCCAAGCCTAAACAAATATCCTAATTTGCCTAAGCAAGGCACCAGAACCTACCAAGCCAAATGCCAAGGCATCTCAGATCTTATATGGACAAATCATTATTGTTCTTTTGTCAGAAAAAATACATCTTTTCGTGTAAGGCATACTGTGGCCATTGGAGGAGGAAATAATGTCTATGCCTCTACTTCAAATACGACTTCTTTGGCCTCGCTGTCCTTAGCATGAGGTACAGTATTCACTAGTTTCATCACCATAGGCAGCACCACTGGTGGTAGGCCCAAAAAACGGATATCGATATACTATTGTGGCTTTGGTTAATTGCAAGACAGATAGGATTTTGGAGAAGGATTCAGGAAGTAAAGGACAGCAAGTCACCTCTACGTAGCAGTGCGGGAGTCTATGGTCAGTAACATAATTTTGCATGAATTAATTACATTAATATGATTTAGAAAAGAAATGCTACAATATATACTAAAAAGACTTGAGTTGATCCACTTGACCAAAAAGGGTGTTCTGTTATGAAGGCAGCGAGATGAATGAGGCATACAAAAAATATGTGCACTGGCAGATGTCATTGTCTGTGGTTTGATTCCACCTGACTATCATTCCACCGAGAGCTCCTGCAGTGGGACGTTTCAGTCTCAGGACATTGCATTGTGTCTAGCTTCAGTTAAAAGAGATGCATTCATGGTCATTACCCTTGAACGAGTCTCATTTTTAGCATTGTTCATTTTATCTTCTCTCGGATGGCCATTTCAATTTTGAGAGGTTTCTTTCTTAAAGAAGCTTTACATTATACTTTTTTTTTTTTTTTTAGCATGACTGGCTCTAGTTGAACCCCAACAGATATGTCATATGCCATCATATTGCCATTTTGTTTATATCATAGGTCATACTGCTTACCTTACAATGTTGTACCTAATTTTTTTAGCTTTTCTATGCTCCTGTCACACAACATTCGTTCTCTCGAGGTGCGTACATATTGGCAACACATCTAACAATGCTTCAGAGGAATTACTTTGGATTATCCGTTATACATTTCTAAAATTAAAGTCATAACTCCTCAAACTGATATTAGGTTCAACCTTGGATAATTACTTCAAGGAAGCTTTTACCAGTAAAATTTAGGATACCCTTATTCTATATTTTATCCTTAGAGTCAGTGTTTGAGATTCACATTATAGCATCATTGCTAAAATAATCCAGTCCCCATAAAATGTTCTTGAAGTGCCCATTTGGTATTTTTCTTTTATTATTATTATTGAATTCAATGGGCTCAACTCATGGGAAAGATTACATTCAGATTGTTCTTTTTCAGCCCCTTATGTACACTTATGTATGCAGTCAATGGATAAAAACCATGGCGGCTACACCAATGGTCACCTTGGTAACGCTTCCTCTAGAATTGTCCTACTTTTCGTCATTTTCGTTTATCTTGGACGACATTATGTGACCTGCAGTGGTTACAAGAGGGAAGACTTGCTAAGCATTGGGGAATACCCTCCAGACCTTTTCTGCCAGCTTTCACGATCATCTAAGTTTTTTGTTTTTGTTGCCACAGAACAATTCACAGTGAACAAAAAAATTAACAACAATAAAAATGGGAGCGCGGTTTTATGTAATGGCGTCATTGAGTGCTCTTGACAGTGATTGCTCTTCATCCCTGAGATGAAGGATAGTCGTAGCCTCAACAGAAGTCTCATGGATAGACAAGATTTAACATACTGCAAGACTTTTGTTTTGTTGTCTCACGCTGCCAAATGTGATATCATTTGTTTAAAATCTTTTGCTCTGGATGCTCTTGCAACTGCAGTATGTCGCTCCCAACCTATATCATCTATGTACTACTTCTGTGATGCTATAGCTACCGTATTTACTTTCAGGCGCCACTCTGACTGTCTTTGTCCTGAATTGGATCATTGTTTTATAAATTAAAGCTGCAATCTTCGATTTAACACTAATCCTGCATGTGGTGGTATTAAGACCTGAGCTTTATCTGGGGCTGGAATCACTCCTCTGGCAACTAAATTTATGCAGTGTAGGTTCTTCAACTGAAGCTTGAGATGATAAAACCCGCAGATTATTTGGTCTCGATTTTGCTCGAGATCATATCGGCCTTTACACTTGTAGACTGACTACTGGCTATGCTGTTGTCAATTTGAAGTGAAATCTTAAGTATGCATTGAAAATATTTCAAGAATTGTTCACAATGCATTCATAGCAATATGAGCAGGGACCATTGCGTGATTCCACCACCTTTTTTACAGGCTTATATTGGTAAAATGTCTTAAGAACTGTGCGATCTGTACTGGGGAGCTGAAACACTTTACTAGGAAGCTCACTGAAGGTGGGAAAAACAGTTCCCAGTACCTTATATGAGCTGGTTCAACGAAGCAGAAGCCAGATGGTTAAAAACCCTGATTTTATTGTTACTGTATGCATAATGACTAAAGAACAGTTTGAGGGTGGAAAACCAATGTGACAGATAAAAAATTTTTGTAATGTCTTCCAGACTAGCATATACAGTAGGTATCAAATCAAACTGAATTGATCACACAGTTAAACAGTACAGTGCTCAGTGAAATGCTTTGAGAGCTCCTGAGTCATAAGTGAACCAACACACCAATGAGGCTGATATTCAGCCAATATTAAAATACTGTAATTTGTGTATTTTTCATCCACAGGCTGAAGTGGTGTATTTACTGTATTTTTGTATTCTCTTTTAAAGTGAAAGGAGGTTTCTGTACGCTACATTTCAACAAAAAGTCAAGTTGCTTAGTAACAGTCATCCTGGAGTCAAATGTATTTGATTGACAGGTACAGACTGAGTTAGTCAAATGGGAACATCCATATGCAAGTCAGAGCTGCAATCTTGTTGCCCGGTATTTGTTTGCTTCGGGTTATATGATTCATTTCCAAGTAGTGGCAGTTGCAACCGCTATTTTTTAGCTGCAGATCAGTTTAGTTTCAAACATTTTGGGTTTTTTTTGTGTGTTTTTTCTAGGCATAGTGTATAAAACCCAGTGAAATATATATTTTTTGCCATTTCAACCTTGACCATCCTTAAAACTCATTCAAATTTTACCAATCAGTTCAAAGTTAAGGAAAAAACTTTTGGTACACTTCCCAATGTCTTTTGTATGATAGTAATAATACGTATTTGACCCTCAGCCATAGCATGAGTTGTAGTAGGTAATACTGCATTGGTATGCCTGAGGCCTGGTCACACCTTTTGCCCATTCAAGGCCAACAGATGGCAGGGGAGCTGCGAATGGCCCCTGGCCTGCAGCATTCACCCCTTGTGACAGACTATATCCATCATCTTGGTGTCACCAGAGGCAGTTATGGAAACTAGCCTTTAATATTATGCTGTACACATAGCAAGTCTGCGTGCCTCACTTATGAAGTTGAACATATGTGTTGACGTGTGTTCTGATGACTGGATATTTTTATCAGCGCTATCTCAGGATGACTAACACGAGTTTGCATGTGCACTCCTCAAGTATTTGCTTTTATTTGCCCATGTCGTTATTGAAAGATTGCACCACTTAAACTGATTGAATTGCAAGAAAATTAAGTGATTTTGTGTGTGATATTTCATAACAGAAGGACATTGACTACTTCTGTACAAGCATGTTTAATGACCATTTTGTCATCTCACAGGGAATAGGCTCTTGTAATTCGCTGACAAAAATGGGCATAAGAAAACGGTTGTTAGAGAGGCTTGTTCATTTATTAATATGAGCGTGGTGCCAACTACTCAAGAGTTCCACTCACATTTTTTTTAAATATTTATTTTAAAAAATGTCAAGATGAGATACATATTTCAAGCTTTTTTCTTAAATCTCTGCTGTCATATTTCAATGTGTATTTCTCAAAGGAGAGGTGAATGTTTTTACTGAGCCATTGGGTTTAAGCCCACAATTAAATAAACCCCCTCATCTTTTCACAAAGCACTTAATGGAGAAATATTCAATGCATTTGAGTAAAAAAAAAATAGCTATGATCTACACACCTTTGACCTGAGCAGTACAAATATATTAGCCTGTACTTAATTTGATGCATCCGGATCGTCAACATTGAAGAATAGGAATTCAATTTATAAGAGTTTAATTGTTCAAAGAATGGCACCTTGATTTAATGTTAAGTGCATTATCAAGACAAATACCACCAAAGAAAAGAATAGATCATAATCCAGCATTTTATTTGGACAATGCATTTTTGATGGAATGCATATAAAAAACTTTAGAATTAAGCCAGTAAGTATTCTTTGATTTGGCTTTAATAATGATTGGTAATTTAAAAAACTATAACCATTAATATGTTAATTATTATCTTTTACAGGTAGTTAGTGGTAAAAAAAAAAAAAAGCGGAGGAAGTCATTTCCTGCCAGATTAAAATTAACATTAAAATCTGAGAAAAGAACAAGATCCCGGATACAAACGGCCGAAACGAGTTACTTCTGCAGGGTGTCCAGACTCTGAGCAGCCCGGTCATCTGGGAGGGTCTCAAAGCCAAGTCGCTTCTCCTCTGCATTGAGAGGAGCCAGATGAGGTGGTTCAGGTCAGTATTCCCCCTGGCAACCTCCGAGTTGTGGTGTTCTGGGCAAGTCCCACCAGGATGAAGCCCCGAGGCTAACCAAGAAATTCCTGCTGCAACTACGTCGCCCAGCGGGCCCGGGAACACCTCGGGATCTCCCTGATAGAACTGAATGAAGTGGCTGGAGAGAGGGAAGTTTTCACTTCCCTGCTTAAGATGCTGCCCCAACGACCCGAGCTGGTTCTAGATAAGTGGGGTGGGGGGGCAGATGGAACCTCACAAAGTAAATGCAGAGTTGATTTGCCATAATACAGAGTCAAAGATCCGTTAGATTTCTAAATTGAGCCTGTGTAGGCACAACATCTTGCTGCTCACTCACCAAGTGCTCATTGAGAAATTTGGTGTTCATTCTGTGGAGGATGACACCTCCAGACCTGGGAGGCAGTGATCTGATTGTGTGGATGCTCTGTGGGAGCCTCAGAAGACCCAACCTAGTGTTGGCCTCTTTTAAAAGGCAACATTTTTTTCTCTTTTCTTGTTTATCTGGGTGTGCTTTGTGCTCGCTTGTTTGTTTGTTTTTTGTTAGCACATTACACATGGGACTTCAGTCTTCAAGACTTTTGTCCCAGCCAAGAAGGCATTTATATTAGGATGACAAATTTCTTCCTGTCACCTGATGAGGGACTGGGACTGCATGTCAAGAAGCAGCTAAAGTCAGAAAAAACAGTGATTTGTAGCCTACTTGCACTTTCCTCCTTTTCACGCACTTCTAAAACACACTTGTGCATGTGTGGGTTTATCTTCTATTTTTAGCTTTTGACACTGAACTAGATTCCTAAAATGATACAAGTCTCTGTGCTACATGTAACGAGGCATGATGACAAGCTATTGGCATTTTTTAGATTTCAGATAAGGAAAAATACCCAACCATTTAGGGGGAGAAACGTTGCAGCGGAGGCAGACTTTTTCGTTGGCGTGTGTTAGTGAGAATAAAGGCTGCAAAATAATGCATGTGTGTAATGTTGAATGCCCGGTATAATGCATTGATGCAAATGATTAAAAAATAGTAGGAGGTAGGCTTCATGAATTTGCTTAACAACACTGAAAGCATTGAGCGCAATTAGGAAAGTGATGAGAACAAATCTTCTGACTGAAGTTGTAATCAACATGCCAGATTGGCAATTTGCTCTTTCTCACCTCATCTGATGGTATAATAGACAGAAGGTCTTCAGGCAGTTTAACTGGATTTAACACAAAACCAATACAGTAGTACACTTAATAGACATACAGTACACTGATAAAATTCAAATCAAGAGCTGGTGTGAAAATCAACCTTTTACAATGTTTCCAACCCAAATCTAAAACCCACATGGGGAGCAGGACACATTCTCTGTCTGGAAAATAGCCTGCGTGGTTTCCTGTTCTACAACCACGCATTCTTTCTTTCTTTCTTTTTTGGGAGGGTGGGGGGGGGGTCAGTAAACATTCTATAGTTGCGGAGGAATTTCCATTTACACATTACAGTATAACTGCAAATGCCTCTTTCTAGAATATAGCTGCCATGGGTTATGTGGGGGACTTTGGGCAATTCCACAAAGCTGATGCAGTGCATTAAAGTAGAAATGATCTGAATACAAAGAGTTGCCACTTCACAATCGTGCTCTTGGGTTTTGGGAGCATGACGCATCAGCGCACGCATGCATGTGTCCCTGCAGTCCAAAAGAACAATGTTTGCTCATTCCACTTTTTTTTACCAAAGTATCAGCAATACAGCACCGCTTTGAAGTCCGTTTTCCTCAGTTTTATGTTACAAAACCAGGTGAATTGAAAGTGTGTGTCCCTCTCTGCTGCATGAAATTGGGTGTACCGGGTGTGTGAAGCTGCCTTGCAGCACCTTGTTAGCCTGTCTGCACAGTGACTTAAAAGCCCCAGTAAGATGTATTGCAAGACACGAACACGGCGGTACCAAGGGAGGAGATAGAGGGCCTCCAACTATTTTTTTTTCTTTTTTAATATCCTACGCTGTTACTCTGCCTGAAGTCCAGTTGAAGGAACTGCTGATTGGCTTTAAATAAAGCAAAGTTCCCTAAAGGAACGATGGCTCGTGAATTACACAGTGACACAGGATATAATTATGTGGTCTACCTCTCGAGTTGAATGCTTTAGAAAAAGATAAGCCATATAGATTTGGCAACCTTAATAGTCTTTGAGAAATGCTGGCTGTTTGGATCAATTCTCTAGACAGCACCAAGTACCTGATAACTCATACCATATTTCCTCCAATAGTGGACCGCAATCCAAAAGACAGCATGTTTTAATGAAACAAGTGCCTCTCCTCAAATATGTGCATAATTTTTTTCCCGTGACATTAACTCATGAACCTATTTGAGCACCACTGCTAATCAAAACATGCTAGCCACCTATCAGAACATCTAAATAGTAAAGATTACCTTAAATATGGACAAAGTATTGTGGGTAAATCACTCAATTTTTTATTGTAGTTGTATAACTGTGAGAGGCATCATCATAAAAACAAACTACTTAATATAAAATAAATGATCTCCTATTTAATTACACAAACATTGGATGTATGTATAATCATACATCAAGAATATTAAAAAAAGATTTTGATTGCAATTAGTTCATGACGAACAAGAGTTGCTCAAGATTTAAATGTATCGTGGAAAAGAAGCTTATAGAGCTAGCTAGTGTCAAGGTGTAAAATCTGGATCCCAAATTTAGCACCTCTGCAAGCAGCAAACATACATCTGTACATGACTAGAAATGATACGTCTTACAAAATAACATTCAAGAGGCAGGATAGTACAGTCAGACATGAAAATTGTGACTAAAGCAAACTATGCTTGAGAACACCTCTTCCGCTGATTGTGGAACACACCACAATTTCGTTTTTTTTTTAATGGCACATTGAAAAGGCCCGATTACACACAAACTACAAACCCCATTAACCAGCGGCATGACTATAATACTCAAAAAAGACTATTGATTGATTGATCTATTTAATTGCAGCTCGAACATTCCTCAAAAAACTTTCCTCAAGAATTACATATTTTATCAATGTTATGTATGATTTACCTCCCTGCAATGTTGGTATGTTGACTACCCATATCCATTTTCCAAGCCGCTTATCCTCACAAGGGTTGCAGGAGCACTGGAGCCTATCACTGCTTGCTCAAAAGGGGATCCTCCTCCTTGAATGAACTCATGTGCCTCTAACCCTTGGAAACGTATCGTATCATCATGGATCTCAGGTGGATCTCTGTGGTTTATTCCGCCTCTCGCCCAAAATGAGCTGGGATAGGCTCCGTATTACCCACTCCCCTAATGAGGATAAGCAGAACAGAACAGGGATGGTTGGATATTTTGTTTTCAATGGTCAAAATGTTTAGTTTTCATCTGTTCAAAAATGTTTATTCTCTCCTGCCCACGACCTAAACTGTGCTTCAAGCTTTTTCCCCGTGTTCGATTGAGTTTGGCGCCCCTAATCTAGAGGACAATGGAAGTGACTAATGCTATTTTTACCCAGATGGGTTTTCCCTATTGTTCTTCTCTCTGCCCTGAGGTACAATGATTATCAGCGTGTAAACACTTGCTTAGGGCCTTTCTTTGTATGTCATAAGCAATTTATTCTAGCTGCTCTGAGATGTCCTGTAAATACTACATTTTATTAACTTTATGTATCAGCTCTCAACTGCTGTGACAATGCGACTCAGATCGTCTTGAATGTGTGGGTCTGTGGCTTTGACAGCCTGGCAGCGGGAAGAGTGTGGGCGAAGGCCAGGCTTCTTGCACTGTACTAACCTCACAGACTCAGAGGCTCTCGCCTTCATTATTCCAATGAAATCTATTGAGCATCTGGGACTAAATTATTCATCACCATTGACCAAGGTCCAGGCGGCAAAGTTGTCATCAGGCGTTATTATAACTTGTGATAGCAACAGTGGGCTGGGTGTAATGACCACCATTTCATTGATATTGTCATTGAGGTTTTCGGGGGGTTCGTTTTAATGTTCTTTGCAAAAGGAAGTGAAATACGGAATTTCTGCAGCCTGCATCTTTTAACAAGAGTGGTTCAATTTTGCTCTACCCCTCTCGCTGGTGCACTAATGACATGTGCTCCTGACATGAAGAGAAAAGAAAACAAGAAAACAAACCCCTCCTATTCAGTGCAGAAACTACCACTCTCATTAAAACAAGACAGAAAAACATTTGCAAGCCTGAGGAATAATAGCAAGAACTTTCACTTTGCAGTATTTTCTTTTATTTGCTTTTTAGGGTTGGTGACAATTCTATCATATTCCATTAAGTTTAGTTGGATTGTATAGCATAGTCTTGTGCTCTTCAGACAATTAAAAGAACTAGAAAACACAGGGGATAGTTCTGTTGCAGTGCAGTAGGGGGTTTTAATATGGCTTTTGAGTTTATGATTACCTATATAGTTCATCTGACTTAATTTTTGTTATAAAGGGTAATTATGGTTATATAAGCAAAACAGACTTTTGGCACAATGGACAACTGGCTGGCACATCCGTTTCATGGTTCTGAGGATCCGGGTACAAATCCAGCCTCGCATTTGTTGACTTTGTATGTTCTCCCCATGCTTGTCTCTCAGGTACTCCAGTTTACTCCCACATCCCAAAAACATGTCTGGTGGGTTAATTGAAGACTCTAAATTGGTGTGAATGTGAGTGAGAATGGTTTGTTTATATGTGCCGTGGAATTGGCTGGTGACCAACCCCGGGTGTACCCCGCCTCTTGCCCGAAGATACCTGGGATTGGCTCAAGCAACCTAGTGAACTCATGAAGATAGGCAGTATGGAAAATCCATGGATGGATGAGTATATCAGTAAACACGCACCATCTGTGACAGAAATTCACGCCTTGTCCTAAGTCTTGTAACACTCCAAAAATCACTTGGGATGATACAAACATGTCATGCAAGATAGTTTGAGTATGAATCTTAAAATAGAAATACGAAGATATGCATGCATGCTAATTTCTTCCTGACATGATAAGAGACAGTCCTGAGGGGTACGATTTGAATTGTGTATATGGATACAAGTTATGGAACAGAAAGATGAGATGAAGATTAGTGTAAAATTTACATCTGCTCATGCATCTAGCAGATGTTTGTTTAGGGTTTCTAAATGAAATAATGTATTCTCCTTGAGTTGACAAATTTGCCAGTTACGTACAAATATAAAAACAAAGAGATCCCTCTACAACAAGACTTTAGACTGCATAAAAACAAGGTTTGCCAAGGGATCCACAAAGACGGCAAGGTAAAAGAAAACAACCAGCATCCTCAGAGGAATACATTAGTAGGACAGCACAAACGTGCATCAGATAAACCCTTCAGATGCCTTTTGTGTCCTTCTGACTTTCAGTTTTTCCTCCAAAGAGATGTGCTATGTGCCAAAGCGTATTCATCAAATTAGACCAGAAAGGGAATAACCTGAAAAGCTATCTTTCTTCACAGAGGTGCACCAACAGGTTATCACCCTGAAAGTGTCTCTTGGTTTTGAACACCACGGCACTGAAAGACAAAAGACCCAAAGAGCAACTCTGATTCCCCACGTATCGTAAAGGTGTAAACATAAAAAAAAGTGTTATGTTCTATGTGCTGACTAAGTTGAAGTGAGCACGTAGCCCAGGGTTCAGATCATGAAGACTAAAGTCGACCTACAAGGTTCAAGTGGAAGATCCAATATTTTGACTCTAAGTGGAACAATGAGTCAAGGCAACGTAAAGCGCATGAGGGGAAAAAAAGCATGGCATCGTTTATCTGAACTGGAATCAGCCCTCTTCCAAATGTAGATACAAATCTAATATGTAACAATGCAAGTGAAGCATAGACAAAAAGATTGGATATAACCCATCATGTCAGGTGGACCCCAATGAAATTTTTCAATTTGTAAGAAAACAAAAATAAACCCTTTAAAAACACCCACTGTAAATGTCAACTTCAGTAGCAGTGTAAATCCAACCATGGAGAAGGGAGACACTGTGCTAAATCAGATTTGATTGTCCAATCTCACTTCACATTTTATGGGCCAGTCAGGGTCACCCAGTAGCTTTTTGTGATTATAGTTTTGATTATACTCAATCTTGGCAATCCACCAAGACACCTGAATAATCTTATATGACAGCGTAATTAGAGAGTGTGAAAATGTTTATGCATTTTGTATGAACCCGAGGAGCAAGTTGGTCTTCTTGCTTTTTCATGTTTCACACACCAACTGTCTCTCCAGGCTTTCCCAACACATCCCACTGGAGTGTGCGCACTACTGCTGTGAGGAGTGGCAGATAAATGAGCTTCTCTCCTTGTTCCACCAGGGCTTCTGCACTTTGCTGGTGGAATAATGATGCTTGCCCCAAGTCCCATCTTTTAGCACTTTAGAAGTATATTGTTAATATGAACATCTCTCCTGTGTGAAGTATGCTGCCTCCACGCAGTTGATGAACTTGCCAACAATTGCAGTTTTGTTTGAAAAAGGGTTAGAAACATCTCTGCATATTCTTTTTTTTTAAATACCTTTATTTTTAAGCCAATTTTAAGACTTGGGTGTACTTTTCTAGCACACCGACAAGCTTCCCAATGGCAGGTTGCATTACTTTGCATTACCATGCGGATTGCATGGTAACCCACAAAAAGGACACCATTGTTGTGCAATGTTAGTGGCTTTCTATAGCAGGACCACATCAAAATGTTGGCCTATATGATTTAATTGCATTTAAAGAATGCTTTGTAACATGAAAATTATTTTTCATAATGATGCATGAGCTTACGACATGGGTCAAACTAATAATAAAGGCATAAGAACATCGATGTTGCTTAAAGGCACAGTTGAACTAGCTTCACAGATACATAGCAGCAAAAACTACATAACGAGTTTCATTATTATCAGTTTACACATGAAATATATTGGTTGATATATTTCTATGAACTTCTGTTTGAAAATCATGAAGTACAGTAGATTCAAGTACTTGTTTTGCAATGCTGGTAAAGTCACTACTTTCCAAATTTGACCCTGCTGCCAATGGCAATAAATAGAATGTAGTCGTGATAGCGCTGTTACATCCACACACCTCCACTAAGGCTTACTGTGTGGTGATTTAACCTACGTGGCAAGTTTCTTCCGGTCCTCTTGATCTTAAATCTGAAGGAAAGGAGTGAGAGGAAGGGAGGTAGAGAGAAGACGACTGGGATAAGTTATGAAAAGGAGCAAGGGAGTATTGATTCTAAGATCCCCCAAACCTCCACCGGTGAATCTAGCATGTCAATGTCCTACGTCAGAAAAAAAACAAATCACAAGGCTGAGGTGATGGATGTGGCACTCTTGGATCAGTTTGCTTCGCCATCTGGATAGCAGACCCCACACATCACAAAATAACATTAATATTCGGATGGACTTCCTCAGGCTTACCAACATGTGACCTTCATCAGATCTCCTTTGAGTCTTTTCTGTAAAGATGTTCATCTACACTCTGAATGTCAAAATAATGCGATCGGAGCAATGAAATCAGATTACCTGAATCCAAATGGATGTTAAACTTAATGACATTATCTTCAATTTGCTGAACACCTGTCAATACTAATCCAACTTGCAACCATATTGTGAGGCACTGTCAAACATCAATGTAATAATACTTGAGTGAAATTAAATCCACCTTCATGATGCATTTTGCAGCATTTTCTTTACACTTTACTGTACCTCCTCAAAAGTGAAACTATAGTCACAATCCTTCAGAAAAACCCTAAAATTTAATGTTCTGCCTTGGAAAGTATCAATGCTGGGGGAATCATGCGCCACCAGTTGTGTTTTGGGATGAAGTTTATGCTCTCATTTTGAATTCAACGAAGAGACACGAGAGCTTTCGAGCTGACATTTACGCACAGAACTTTATCCTCTACTGTTCCACAATAATCCGATTTCATACTTGTATGGAACAAGTTTGCACATTTAGCAAGTTTATCCTGAGGGACTGGCTTCCACAACTCAACTATGACTGTATTTTTTTCTTTTTGCAGACAACTGATGACATGCTCGTGGCATCAGCAGAGTGTCCAAGCGATGACGAGGACATCGATCCCTGTGAGCCAAGCTCAGGTGGGTTAGGTTAGTCATCTTTTTTTATTCTATTTCTCTCTGGGTTTGTTAGTCTGTCTCTCTGTGCTGTAGTTCACCCACACCATGAAACTCAGGAATAACAGCTTCTGAAAAAGTCACATGGCGTGTTTAGTTCATGACAAAATTGTCACTTCTGTCACTTTAGAATTAAAACCACTTTGACGACTAATCTTGTAAATGATGATAAGAATAACTGGTTTCACACCAGCATGATGGGGTTTTCATAGGGAGCATCGTGTGTGGAGTGTACACTGCTACACAGGTGCTTAGACTGCTGAGCTGCGCTAAAAAGCAATTAAAAGCCGTTCTTGCTTTCCATCCATTGTTAATGAATTCCGATAGGAGAAATTCTCATTAAATGTAACTCCGTTTTGCTCAAAGTGTTAGTATTATCTTTGTCTTGTGACTATTCACCTGTTTGATCTCGCAAGCTGACTTTAGGTGTACATATTCTAAGGATCACAGGAACATGTGACATTGCACTGTGTTGGGAATTAAATGCTGCAAATTGCAATGAAAATTAATCCTATGCATATTTTTTTTAAAAAAGAGCTCATATGAGCTACACTTAGTGGTGGTGCTCCTCAACAAAAAAAAAAGATTAAACAAAATGCTAGTATGCATGTAACGGGCTTTGCTAGACTCCCAGTAAACAACAACTTTAAGGAAACCTTTATTTACTTCACAATGCTTGATATCAGCTTGCAATGCTGCCAAACTTTTAATCTCTTACCTTTCCAAGCAAGTGAAGGTATTAAAGCTAAACCTATCAATAGAGGGATTTTAAAAGCTTCCTGACGTGATGAGAAAAAGTGGAAACAATTAACTTCACACTACCCACTCGATCAAGAGGTTCTATGGATCAGTGTGAGGTCATCAAACCACCACTTGATTAGTCTTTTGCCCAACACAATGCATTTTAGCTTCTTTTTTTCCTGTGACTCCTTGCATTAGTGACAATGATACCAGCATCTTAATTCGTTCTTACACTGCAAAAATGTGAGACAGCATTTTCCTGAAATTTCTGTCTGTCCAATGCATTAGCCAGTCAAATCCCTTATGATCTTGCCAAAAAGCCAGTGTCTCTTGCTTTAAATCAGTCAGTTTCCATCAAGAAAAGTTTTCAGTGATGCTGTGGCGATAGATTGTAGTAGTCTGACAAAACTGCTGCTCTCGCTGTGCTACGGCAGACACTAATATGCAGACCATCATGGTTTTCTTGTGGAGAAACTCCATAAAAATGCATCTCTTCATCACAGTTGTAGCAGGGTTAAAAGATGGATGTGCAAATTTGCAGTAATATAAATCTACAAGCTCCAATATGTTGATGACATCACACCCAAGCCAAGAACTAAGCAATAATCAGGACTTTCTATTGCCAAATGTCAGCACTAATCAACTGCTGACTCTAGGAATAAATTGGGGACAGCCGTCCGTTAAACAATCATTATCTTGTTTTATTTCTCTGACCTCCTGAAAACATGAAAACCCAGCAGCATAAGCAAAGGCTTATCACATGTTGAGCCCTCTGTGATTATCTCGTAAGGAAGCAATGCGAATCCTTCTCCTTGTTCAGAAACCCACAGAGGAATACTAACGTGAACAATAATAGGAGCCTTATTTAGCTTATTTGGGAAGTAGGCAACAGGAGGGTTTCACTCTCTCTGCTTCTTTAAAAGACAAAAGAGGCTTTTACCCATGGGCTTTAGTCACCTTGCTAGCTCGTCCTGTGCTTCTTTGTCAGGTGTGAGGCCAGCTGGTTCCAAAAATGGGATGGTCCTAACTTTTAGCAAGCAAAGAACACCCACTCAGCATCATATTGGAAGGACAACAAAGTCCCTTTCCAGGTTTTATCTTCTAAACCTGAATGCAGAGATTTATGCAGGGCCTTTCTGTGTTCTCATCTGAAGTACTGACAGAACACAGTTGATTACTTACATTTTATTCATCTTTTTCTGCACTCTCATCTTTCTTTATTCATTTAACCTTTATTGAACCATATAAAATCGTATTGAGATATAAAATCTCTTTATTAAAAGTGGCCTCATCAAGGGGCCTCAGAAATTATCCAGTTATTATGTAGTTTTGTTTTGTTTTTTTATGCTACTGCTATATTACCAACTGTTTGACATTTGCTTTAATTGGTTCAATTTATGGAAAGAGAACAGAATAACTGATAAATCAAGTGACAAATGAATACTTTCTTTAACTGACCAGTAAATTCATCAGGCGAGGAGGAATTATGGAACTACATTGTTTTAAGAGTAAATTGAGATTTTATTTTATTTTTTTTTGTCACTCGTATGCATTTGGTATTTTTCCCAGTACTTTTTCATTGAGGCTTATGCCATCCCAGCCTCATCCTGTGTGTCCTGAAAGAAAACAGGATTTCACACTCACTGTCAGGCTGCCTCTTTGCTGATCTCCCATATTTATATTTTCAATTATTGTCCTTTTTTCACCCACTCATCTTTAGAATGTGCTGACGTTGATGCTTACACAATGTGTCCATTTATAAATCTAAGTAGGGCATTGAAGACTATGCTTATCTGAGACAAAATGCACAGCCAAAGTTGATAATAGCTTAGAATGAGGAAGGGAAATTCACATCTGAGTGTTTGAGTGATAACACTGGGGAACAATTTTTAAAAAATGAATCTGTTGTTAGATTTGTATGCTGATTGAGAGTGAAATTGGCATGCTGATTCCAAAATTTCAGTCATTTTTTTTCTAGGACATCAAGTTTATTTTTTTTCTCCATAGCTTTCCCCTTCAGCTAAGCAAAATCCTAGTGATTAGCTGTAGTCAGACTTATCATCTTGCCACTCATTTACAGCTACGTGGCAACTTCTTTGTACACTGACAATTGAGACAGTGTGGTGGGAGTTATGTGCAGTTCCCAATAGGTCAGTACTACCAATATCAGGAAACACAAAGCTCATATTGTAGTAATTAGGAGGATTTGTCATGGCTTTTCTCTTAACTTTATAACTATGTCATTTGTAGGTACTGTTTTTTTTCTATTCATTTTTAGTTTTCAAAGCTTGTAAATATTGCATTTTAGTGTTTTCTTTACAAATGTATGGATATCCTTTGGTCTAATGTGTTCTAACTTAAACTTGACATGATGGAGAAAATTTGAGATCAGTTTTGGATTTTACACCCCAAAATGTTGTTTAAAATAGCTGTCAGCCCTAACTCAACAAAAACTGTGTTCCCCTGTGTAATGAGGAAGATGGAGATAATATTGGTTAATTTTTAAATACAATGACCTGCCACTTCAATAATATGATGATGCCGAGTTTATTTTTGCAGTGTTGTAGTACTAATCCTTTGGATTTGCAAGGTCAGAAAATACATCAAACAATGCCTTGGTGATGATGGCAGTCTGCTGGTAGACATGGCTCCCTTTTTGTGAAAATGGTACTTTAATTTTTTTGGAATTGATTTCTTCCTTTCCTTTTTAGAATAGCAATTGTTACCTCACAGATTGACAGTCTGCAGAACATTTTGTCAAAAACGTCAGTCACACACCCGCAGTCCATCTGAGAAGAACTTGAGGGAGAACAACGTTCAGCTTCAGCTCATCATAAAGTAGAGCCACTGTTTGTCTTTATCACCACGAGAAGTCAAGTCTTTTTTATTGAAGAAAACCTTTCTAATCTAAGAGTAAGCGTAAGTGTCCAGTCTCCACTCTTGTGTTGGTAATGCCAAATACTTCATCCTCTTGTGGAAGCTCCTCTCGGCAGAGGCTTCAATTACACGACACCTTTATCTGGACTAAATGCATCACCTTAAAGTAATTCTCACAAGGACCTCATTTCGGGCTCACTCAGCTGTCTGTTCATCATTCGCCATTAGCGTCAGCTCAGCCACTTCTCACTCACACGCTTTCATCGGGCGTACTGCCAGCATGTGACACGTACACTTCTCGAGGACACCCTGATAATTAAAGAGGGATTTAATGTGTTTTGGCTCCAGTGCACTCCACTGATACAGTGACCTGTCAGCAGATTGAGCTCCAACTCCACTATGTGATGTCTTTGACAGCTTGTGATTATGACTGGATATGTGAAGTCAGAAGATGCTCTAACGCTAATCTGACTAAATAACACCAACGTGTCGAACAGTCTGCCAACCAAGCCTTGTTGAAGGTGTCGTACTCCCACTGCTCCCTGAGCTAACATTTTGCAAAGTGCTGCTTATACTCAAGCACCATTATCGCAATTTTCTTTTAGTGCTCATGGGCTCCATCTAGAGGCTAGAGGTGCCAAATGTTAGTTACTCCGAAATAGTTTGCCAACAAGATGACGGGGAGGAAGTGGCCTTATTTGAGGTGTGTCAGAAATATTCTAGGACTGGCATCACTAAAGAGATTATTTTGAACAGAGACTATGAGTTTTTCCAGTCCAATTTGAGCCAGACTCTTAAAAAGCTCATCACATCAAAAGAGATGTCCTTTTGTTTTAGCTGCATTATAGACCAACAGGGCAAAATAAGGTTGCCCTGGCAATAGCATGTTTTCCCCGTGCTTCCGTGGGTTTTCTCTGGACCCCCCCCCCGGTTTCCTCGCACATCCTAAAAACATGCATTAATTGGACACTCAAAATTACCCCTAGGTGTGATTGTGAGTGCGACTGTTGTCCATCTCTATGTGCCCTGCGATTGGCTGACTCCCGGGTCAGGCATACCCCGCCTCCTTCCCAAAGACAGCTGGGATTGGCTCCAGCACTCCCGTGACCCTCGTGAGAATTAGCAGCTCATAAAATGGATGGATGAATGGTATTCTCACTTTAGTCATTTATTATGCTCAAAATGATCCCTCAAAGGAAAATAAATTCTGCTTTATATTTTGTGTTGCACGACACAGAAAGAACCAAATTAAACTCATGCTGGTGTGGGAAGAGCAATTCAGAGTGAAAGGCGTGCACAAGCACTCTTAAGATGAGGGCATAAAGACGGTGCCTTGCTCAGGGGCACCGAGACAGCAGGTGAAATAGCATCTCTTTGACGAGATGACATTTTTACATTGTTGTCCTCACCAGGCTTTGAACTCCAGACTCTAAAACCCAGGTTGTAATAGATTAACTACAACTGTACAAGCAAAATTAGTAAAAATTATTGCTTTTTAAAATAATATTGATACATAATGTTGCCCTAAAAAATATTGTTCAGAATTATATTGTCAGATCCATTACTTCAGAGCTTGGTACTCTGGAATTGTCCATTTTGTTCCCTGCACTCATTCAACCTATTGTCACTCTAACTTTATGGCGGGGGGTCAAGCCCACACTGACTGTTCAATAAATCCTGAACAGTCCTGGTTGCTTCATTAGCCCAAGCACGGACCTGAAGTAACCTCCGTGTTTTGCTTCATCTAGCTTTGTCAACCAGCACGCGCTTGCAAATTACCAAATAAATGAGAATCTTGCTGGACACAAATGAGGAAGGATAGTATTTTCTAAAAACCATTTATTGTCGAAATTCAAGTTGGCAGGAATAAATCTGAAACTTCTTGACCCTTGACTCCCCTAACCAATCTGACTAAAATAAGTGGATCCACCAACCAGCCATTTTATGTGTTGCTGTTAAAGGTTCTCCGAGAGTGTACTAGTAGAAGTCAGCGTTCAATTTAGTGTCAGTCTGTCTATTAGTGCAATTGCCTTTGAATGCATTTTATTCTTCATGTTTTCCTTTCAGCTTGTCCCTTCAGGGGTCACCACTGCATTTGATCCTTTTCCATGTGAACCTATCCTGCAGCTTTCTCTTTAACACCAACTCGCCTCACGTCTTCCCTCACTACATTCATCAACCTTCTTTTTGGTCTTCCTCTTGCCCTCTTCCCTGGCAGCACCATCCTCATCATCCTTCTACTGATATACTCACTCTCTCTCCTCTGAACATGTCCAAACCATTGAAGTCTGCTGCCTTTCTGTTTGTCTCCAAAACATCTAACCTTGGCTGTCCTTCTGATGAGCTCATTTGTAGTTTCATCACTCTCAGAGCGATTCTCAATGACTCCATTTCCACCTCCTCCAGCTCTGCTCCCTGTTGTCTCTGCAGTGCCACTGTCTCTAATCTGGACATCATGGCTAACCTCACCATTGTCTTATGAATTTAGCCCTTCATCCTAGCAGAGACTCTTCTGTCACATCTGCCAGCTTTTCCGTCCTGTTTGGACTTCTTTCTTCAATTCCTTACCTTGCTCACCATTGGCTCTGTTCTACTGACCTCAAGTATTTAAAGTCCTCACTCACTATTTCCACTCCCGAAAATGTCTCTCTTCCACCTATACTCCTCTCATTCATGCAAATATATTCTGTCGTCTTTCAGATAATCTTCATTCCTCCACTTTCCAGTGCATCCATCCACCTTTCTAACAGTTCCTCCACCTGTTGCCTGCTTTCACTGCAGATCACAATCCAGTCACTGATTTGACGGACGCGCAATTGCACTCGCTAATCTGCCCAGTCGAGCACGAAGAATCACGCGTGCAAGATTTGTTATGAGTAGAAAGTTATATTAAAAGATGTCACTTATTTTGTGTAGTCTTGACATTAATTTATGTGTTTATTTCATAAACGTTGATTACAAAACAAGCCTGATCCTAAACAATCAATACTCACCCAGAAACTGGAAATGCAAGTTACCCGTATTGAGCATGTTCGGAATTTATGTCAATAGCACTTGTTTCACGAGTTTCTTCACGTACTGTGAGTGCATTTATATCGAACGTCATCAACATCATGAGCCATGTCAAACGAAATTCAGTTACACTGAAAACCTTTCTGGGATGTAACACAAGTAATGTTACATTATCTAACTATAATAAGTATGAGATTGTGATTTACTTTGACCTGATCTAAATTCTAACATTAGACTATAGACTTTATTTAGTTTTGAAATTGAATGACTATTGAACTCTTTAGAAATGTATGTTTATAGTGTCAATAAATTATGATTATGGTAGTAGGTGACAAGTACATACTAGGGTATAAGAACTCACTCAGTTATTTTAACGTCTTGAGATTCCATCCCGAATCACACCCGCAACTTTATATCTGCGGGCATTACTGACCACACCCGTACATTTTTCAAATATGAGTGACTGCAATGTCATCCAAAAATAATCATGGTCCATGGGGATTCCAGTCTTATTTCATCTGTCATACTATCTATCACCACTTCAAACAAGAAATGGCTCAGGGCTGATCCCTGATGCAGTCTCACCTCCACCTTAAACTCCTGTGTCACACCTACAGCAAACCTCGCCACTGACCTGCTATCCTCATACATGTCCTGTATTATTCCAAAATTCTCCCTTAACTCCATTGTGTGGCTCTTCAAACTTTTTCCTCTATAGTTTACAAAGCCACCTGTCATAGATGCTTCCTCCACTGTAATGTCATCAGTATCAACTGCCTTTCTATTTTTCATTGGCTTTAATGCTTTTCTAATTTCACAGTTTCCTATTCAACTCTTCCTTCTCCATCCTTTTTCTCAATCATCAACTCTACAAAGTATTCTTCCCATCTTTCCAGCACACTACTGGCACCAATCAAAACATTTTCATTTATATCTTTAATCACCCTAACCTGCTGCACATCCTTCTATCTCTATCCCTCTGTCTGTTTTTCTATGCATTTTATTAATGATCACCCAAACAATATTAAAAACTCTGTTTAATATTTTCTTATATGACACACTGTGCAACACTGATTTTGGAAATCACAATCTTGGAATTTTCCTTGAATTTCCAATTTTTTTTCTGTAATTTACAATGTAATTTACTAAAAGGATGACATTATGGAAGGTTTTTTTTTTCTTTACAAATTTAACCACCTTGGGTTTACTTTGAGTACTTCTCAAGCGCACGCAGCTATGCTGCATTGAAACATGTGTTTTAAGGTCATCCGCTTTGTGTTTGATTTTATGCCAGGGTGACTTGAAGCAGAAGGCACTGGCCCATCATTCATCAATAGAGTCATTATTAGAGTGTTAACAAACAAATAGGCGAATGTATTTTGACTGAGGTCTGAGAAAGTCTCAGAAACCTCATGCTTGCAATATTACTGCACCCAGCATGAGGGATAGCAAGTCCAAGGTTGACTGCCAAAAACGCAGTTTCCAAAATCATCCATAATCATCAAATCTGTCGTTGATCTCATACTCTTGGAATGATATCCTCAATGCCTTCAGGTAGTTAGATCAACAACACTGAGAGCAAATGTACTAATGAGCTGTAATGAATGCTAATCTTTTGGCTCAGAACAAAGCTCCCCTCGCTGCACTGAATGTAGTATTAATCATTTAATTACTGGGCTCAGCATAGCATTCTTGTTTAAGATATTAAATGGGTTATAGCAGTGAGAGATTGATTTTCTGGCTTTCATACTGTTTGTGTTTTTAACTGTTTTCACACTTGCCTTGTTTACTTGAATTGAACTAGGAGGGCAATAAAGGGGGGCTTTGTTTTCATTGTGGAATTTCATGTATACTGTGTGTAGCTGTCTCTCTCTCTCTCGCTGTGTATATATATATATATATATTTTTTTTTATTTATATATTTATGTTTCAAGTATAGAATCAATATATATATATGAAATTCCACTATGAAAAAAGCTCTGTATATATACACACATATGTGTGTGTCTCCATACATAGAAAATATAACTGTTTCTTGACATAAATAATTTTTATGTATATAATATGCACTTTTGAGTGTCGTGTGTGTGATACTCACCCCATGTTTTCTGTTAAATGCACTTGCAATCATATGTCAGCTTGCTGAACCGGCTATCAGGATTATTTCAATCTATTGCTCTTTATTCAAATGGATTCTTTGGGTTATCTGAAATATAAAGAAATACATGTTAAAATCATATATGTATGGACTGTATTATGTTTCCAATATATAGATACTTAAGGGACACCCTGTATATTTGGTGTATTACAAAGCCCAACTCCTTTGGCACAAAGTACACCTGTCCTAACAAGTAACAAATACAAATTTATTTATTTCACATTTTGATATGCTGGAGAACACGGGATTGTGTCGGGCACGTAACTTTGAAAAAGTAATTAGTTATAGTTACTAGTTATTTCTCCCAAAAATGTAACTGAGTTACTAATTGAGTTACTCCACTGTAAACGTAACTACCATCAAAAATAACTATTGCGTTACACCTCCCCCCCCCCCCCCCTCCCCAAACACACACAAACGCAAGCCAGCTGCATAGAGCAGGACAGCAAAAAAACAGGTATCTGCACAGAGGTTTGAATTTATTGCAACTCATTTTTACATTGGAATCCCCTTGGACTATAATGTTCGCAGATGATATTGTCATCTGCAGTGAAAGCAGGGAGCAGGCGGAGGAACAATTAGAAAGATGGAGGCACGCACTGGAAAGGAGAGGAATGAAGATTAGCTGAAGTAAAATAGAATATATCTGCATGAATGAGAGGGGCAGAGGAGGCAGAGTGAAGCTCCAGGGAGAAGAGGTAGCAAGGGTGGACGACTTCAAATACTTGGGGTCAACAATACAGAGCAATGGTGAGTGCGGTAAGGAAGTGAAGAAACGGACCCAAGCGGGGTAGAACAGCTGGCGGAAGGTGTCTGGTGTTCTATGTCCCAGAAGAGTCCCCGCTAGGATGAAAGGCAAAGTTTATAAAACAGTTGTGAGCACGGCCATGATGTATGGATTAGAGACGGTGGCGCTGAAGAATCAGCAGGAAGCAGAACTGGAGGTAGCATAAATGAAGATGTTGAGGTTCTCGCTTAGTGTGAACAGGTTGGATAGGATTAGAAATGAGCTCATTAGAGGGACAGCCAAAGTTGGTTGTTTTGTAGACAAGGTTAGAGAGAGCAGACTTCGATGGTTTGGACATGTTCAGAGGCGAGAGAGTGAGTATATTGGTAGAAGGGTGTTGAGGATGGAGCTGCCAAGCAAAAGGGTGAGAGGAAGACCAAAGAGTCATAAGCAGCTTCTTAAACTTGAGATCAGAGTCTGTTCCTCTTTGGTGTGAAGACCAGATTCCTCACACTTGGCATGCCCATTTTTACCTTTCACCTCAAAGAGAATAATGTAGTGTCTGAATCTCCATTTGGCAAATGGCGCCTTTCCACCGGAGTCTGAGTCCTCCTCACTTCCCATCTCTCGCTTTCAGAATCAGAATCACCTTTATTGGCTAAGTGTGTAAAAATGTGGTGTAAACACCCGCCACTACGGATGAGCTCTAAACACCCACCCACCTAATTTCTCTGATTGGCGGAAGACGTAATTTTACCATACCTTAGCCAATCATCATTGCTTAGGTGATTATCTCACGCTCCCCTCCCTTGTCACTCTGCAACACTAACGCACACACAACAAGACACATGCTTGCGCCTGAGTCCTGTGTTTGTGTGCGCAAAGTCGGATGACAGCTTTTATGTTTTTTATGGGCGGCTTCAGTAACATGCAGTAACGGGGTGTTGCTAATGGTTACGGCGTTTTACTGACAGTCCGAGTAATTAGTTACTGTACATTACCCGTTACTGAAAAAAGTAACGGGATAAGTCACGCTGTTTACTTAAACGCCGCTATTCCCATCACTGATCATAGGATCCTCTGAATGAGATGAGATGAGAGTACAAGCAAGTATAAGAACCAACTTCCACAGTCAGCAAAAAAGGTCAAAGTACTTCCTTTGGGACGGGTAAATGGTGGAGCATCTCTCAACCGTAGCAATGTTGCCAACAACTTTCATCCACGTACTGAACTTTCTGACCACAGAAAGAGGTTGATTACAGATACATTACGAAGCTAACCTGCAGCTAACACTCGTACTTGTCTTTACCCGACAAAGACGTGTGTCTCAAACAGTGGCTTTTGCCCACAAAGCGAGAGCATTCTTCACACCTGTCTCGCTGAATAAGTGGCCATGTAAAGAGCAGAGCTAATCTGATTCAACGCTCGCTAAACTCAAAGGAAACTCTCCTCTTGTCCATGAATGTCTTGTGGCATTGGAAGATTAAATTGCCCCCCAGCCCCCAGACACCCCAGGGAACTTACGGCCTCTCTGGTCCTCATTCAACATTTTTATTTTAGAAGAAATGAGCACTCCCTAAAATAGAGCTGTCTGGCTGTCCTGTGTGTGTACAATATGATATTGGCTAATATTGCACCAACCCAAGCAGTTTTTTCTGAATACCTAAACCTGCTCCAAGCGAATTTGATGTCATCTAAAGTATGTGTTGTGCAGTGTTTTTATTTATAAAAACTAACTAAATACAATAATAAACACGACCTAAAGCTACTTAGGATTTGGGAATTGAGTAACAATTGCCCTATGTCACAGTATCAAGGGTGTATTTTTTTTTTTTTACAGATATTTAAGATATAAACACAAACATACATGCGTACAACATATCATCAGTCCTACATAAATAAAACACAGCTTCGTAAGTAATATTAATTGAATAATGCAGATTTCCGGTCCATGTTTTTATATGTTTATATCAACAGCACTAGACCCTGAACTCAGATGTTAATCCCTCAATTATGTTTTACCTCAATCTGGCGGAACCACAGTGCTTTCATTTCCAAATTTAGCGTGTTTGGATTTCTCTAACGCAACAAAGACAGCTTAAGCAGAACTGATGACTCCAACATAAAACACGCAGTGAGATGTGCCAGGAGGACTCAATGATATCAGGGGGATGACGTGTTTTCGAAATATGCCTCATAGAGCTGCAACGATTCAAAACACAGAGGAGGACAGGTTTTGGAAAAAATTGCTGAGTCTATTGAGGAATATTTTTTTTCACTGACAGATTTTTTTTTTTCAATGAGTCATCATGGTAGCATTCACTGTGGATGTTATAAACGTGTGTCTGCTCATTCATGAATATGCTGTAAAACACGTAATTAGGTGTGTTCTTAAACCGCACTTTGTTCTCCATCATTAGCGTATTATTCTTGTCAGCTTTACTTCTAAATTTAGCAAATCTCTGCAATGAGATCACCTATTCTCATTCTCCCGAATGTCAGACAGTCTACCCTTTGTGAGCGATTAGATTTGGAGAATATCATCAGGAATTAGATTGAGAAGGGAAATTGACATTCATGCATTTAAGGCGGCATCTCTGCTGGTCAAGTATGCCGCGCACATCCAGTTTTAAAGGTCTGAAAGGGATACCTTCAATTATTCTGCGTTGTTGTAAGATCTTAATCAAGTGGCATTCAGAGATGTTATTTGACATTGTCATTTAGTAAATGAATAATGTCAGATTTTATGACCGCTGAAGAATTCAAGAGATGGTTGGGAAAAGATTTGAAGGGTCTATGGCTTATATGTGTCTAATATAAAAGGTTTTGACTTATTATGCCCACTAATATGACAAATAACAACTAATTCATTTGTTATAAGATAGGCAGAACCATAAAACATTTTCAAATAGTGCTGTGTTACTATGGAGGATAAACAGTCAAACATTTTTAAAAAGTAAAAAATATAAAACAGTAGCAGAAGCAAAAACAGTTACATTAGACTTCACTTATCTGGAACATCTTAAGCAGGCTTTTCATTAAGTGCCAGAGTCGACCTCAATTTGTCTGTTTATTCGTACCAGGTGACTTGACTTGTATTTCTTATGCCTTTCTGTGCAATCCAGATGAGAGAAGCATCAGAAGCAAAATAGCAACAAGCACAAAGTGAGACAGCAGCAAATGGGAATACAACAAAATAAAAAAATAAATAAATAAAATTGGAGGACACAGTAAAGTACAGTATCAGAGAACACAACTCCTTCCGTCTTTAATCCACAGTACTTTTTAAAGTTAGAAATTGACCAGTTTCAAACCATTACTGTATTTGGTTTGTAATTAGGATTGTCAATTCATATTTTTGTTTCAAGTATAGAATCAATTATCTACAGATATTTATAAACACGATAATGAGCATTAAGCAACTAATAATTAAAAGCATATTTTCATTCATTTAAGATAAATACATTTGGGATTTTTTTTTTTTAAGTCCACAGGTCTACGTGGTGATGCTAACTAAACCAGAAAACACTCACTAAATAGTTCCATCTACATAGGGGATGCTCTTGGTGGTAGTAGATTTAAGTAAATGAGTTTTCAAGTAGCAGCACAGTGGGTGACTGGTTAGAGCATCTGCCTGACAGTTCTAAGGACCTGTGTTCAAACCCCAGCCCAGTCTGTGTGGAGTTTGTCTGTTCTCCCTATCCCTGCATGGGTTTTCTTCGGGCACTCCGGTTTCCTCCAACATCCCAAAAACATGCATTAATTGGAGATTCTAAATTACCCCTTGGTGTGATTGTGAGGGCAACTGTTGTCTGTCTGCATGTGCCCTGCAATTGGCTGGCAACCAGTACGAGGTGTACCCCGCCTCCTGCCCAAATATTGATGGGATAGGCTCCAGCTCTCCTGTGACCCTTGTGAGGATAGGCCATGCAGAAAATGGATGGACAGGTGGAGTTGCCAAGTCAAGCAGGAAGGCAAATGGGTGACCCATCCATTTTCTTAGCCGCTTATCCTCACGACAAGTGAGTGATGCAGACCATTTTCAACTGGATGAAAACATGCCACTTAAAAGTTGCCTGTGGACAGAGCATCAACAGTACATGACAAGCTGACCTGTGATTAAAGCTAGCTGTGATATTTTGTGTTTGTAATTTCCAACCACTGTCCCACGGCCTGCATGAGAAATGTGCAGATGTCCAAGGAAAAGAAATTTACTCATTCGATCATTAAATCGATCATAAAATTAAGAATTTTGTGAGTGACCCTTTTCACCCTGTAACCCTTTTCCTTAATTCCTGCAAACTTTGCGTTTAGCTGAATGGGACCAAATTTCACACTACATGAATTTGTGTGTGAAATGAAACAATATAAACATTTGATTTGAAAATTATTATTATTATTATTATTATTATTATTATTATTATTATTGATCAGGATAAGCAGCTTGGAAAATGGATATGGACTTTTTGGGTTTTAAAAGTGAAAAGTATGTCTTGGCTCAATATTGGTATGGAAGTAATGTCTTTGGTCCTTGTGAATCTTGTAATTTGTATGATTTGAAAGGTTAAACAGTCCTTTATGTTTGTAGTCATAATATTTCTGTCTCTGTTCCAGCCAATCCTACAGGAACTGGACCGAAGAGTTTCCCAGACTCCTCCGAAGTCTTTCGCGAGTCCAGCAGTACAACAGGGATGGTGGTGGGCATCGTAGCAGCTGCGGCTCTCTGCATTCTCATCCTGCTGTACGCCATGTACAAGTACCGCAACCGAGATGAAGGGTCCTACCACGTGGACGAGAGTCGCAACTACATCAGCAACTCAGCTCAGTCAAACGGTTCTATTGTAAAAGAGAAAGCGGTCAACACTGCTAAGACTTGCAACAAGAACAAGAAGAACAAGGATAAGGAGTACTACGTGTGACTGTCAAAGTGCTGGTCTAGTCAGACCAACTGAAACATTGTCGTAAAATATCAAATGAAGACATTATTGTGTACAGTGTGAAAACAAACTTGAACCTTATTTAGTCTTTGTTTTTCAAGAAGACAGTGTTCCGCCAGGTAATAAGAAGATATAATGGGGAAAAAGCGTTCTTCAGACATCTGGAAAAAGATTGTGGGTGGACAAATGTCTCTGGCATCCGTGTGGAAGTTCACTGGAAAAAGGAAAAAAAAAACAAATAACATAATCCATCTGTGACTTGTTTCCAAGAGCAGGATAATCCGACTCCTTTGTTTGTGGACACTCGAGGAGCACAGATGCACTTTGCAAACGGGGGTTACGAACATCATGGTTTCATTATAAATTGCCTGTGTTTGTGGTGTTTTGTTTCCAGAGAACAGTCTTGCTGACATTTGAGTTGAAGAAATAAGAGGCAGGAAAGTGACAGCAAATCCACAGGGGGGAGGGGGGAATCTTGACAGACGTCCGCAGACTCGCCAAAGTGTCTCAGTTGAGCATAACGGACTATGCGCTGAATTGACTGAACTGCGGTGTCATTGACAAGACTTTTGTTTCCAGAAGAACAAAATGTCCATTGTGCCAGTAAGAAATCTGGAGGCCTTTGTTTCTGCATCACGTGAAGTCGAAGGCGACACGTTTCTCCGAAGTCTCCGACGAGACCGTGTGAGAGCCATGCACGCCCAATGATCCTATTCCACTACATACAGTATGTTTCTATACAGTACAACCACATCTAAATGTGCTTTTGAACTGTGATAATGTGGTGTTTTATAGCCTGTTGTATAGATGATGCAAACTAACTACTCCAGAAGCATTTTTTGGAATAAAATTTAAAAGGTAAAAAAAAAAAATAATAATAAATAAATAAATAAAAGAAGTCGTAAATGTTAAGTGTTGCTAGAAATACATTTTATGAAGAAATCTGCATCATTTATTTTCAACTCCCTTCCTGTTTTTACATGTTCCTTTATAGTTTTTATACAAATCCTAACCAGGCTAAGAGTAGCCCACCTTCAACTACACAATGGAATTGAAAGCAGGAGACGAATGAGCATGACGTGCGACTTCCTCCAGCAAAATGATCCGACTGACTCTAGTGTGCTGCTGCTGCTGCAAAAAAAAAAAAAAAATTCATGATGGAGTGATGGTGAAGAAAAATGAATTTGTTTTGTGTTTTTCCAAGTGGCATAATGAAATAGTCCAGCGTGTGCTTGATGCTGATGTAAAGATCTAAAGATTTCACAAGTCCATTTCAACAGCTCCGTGTTTGTTCTGTCATTCTGTCTGTCGGTTCTGCTTTCCAGAGACCTGTACATGGAATGAGTATGAGGAAAATGACCATGAACTATAAATGATGATTATAACTTACCGTTGTCTCTTATTTTATTTCTTCTTGAATCTTTGCTTTTTAATCATGCTTTTGTTTAATTTTCAGAGGGCTTCTTGTCAAAACAAAGGAGTTTGAGAGAAAATACAGTATTTTAATGGTACAATTCAATCACTGGCTGCAATAATGAGTTCCAATATCCGACCTGTATAAAAAATTCTGCCTTGACAAAGATTAGAATGTTCCGTTTTGATTGACAGAGGTAGTACATTTATTATTCTGGTTCTAGTTTGCAGTCATGTAAGAACTGTATTACTCTTACTGATGAGATGAGTAACAATCTCTGATTCAACTTTTTTTTTAAGTTTCTGATAAGATTGCGCAGGTGTATGCAATAAAGTAGATGGTGAGTGCATACCACTTCACACGGCTTTTTGTTATGAATTTAAAAAAAAAAAAAACTTCACTGATCAGATAAAGTGCCGCTACACTTGTCTGACGAAATTAACACTCGGCTCCGAGCCCGCCCTGAACATTAAGTCGAAGCGGCATTCTCTCGACATTAGAGAGGAAAGGCTATCTGGATGTCTCATGATACGATGACAGGAGACGAGATCATGACTTGAAACTGCTGGGTCACCTGTCACATTCACTTTATTGGTTTATTTGTGCAACGATGAGGCGCCTCAAACATTTGTACAAAGCTCACTTTCTGATAGATTGGCAAACTCCCACACCCTCCATACAGTGTCAAATTGAATGACACCAACTACACGAACGGGCTAATAAAATTTAATCTGAACTCAACCTGCAGCACTGGAAGCAGAAAAGCAAAAGTACAGCCAATTCAATTAAAAGTGCTATGATTGGAAGTAAAATAATTACAAAGAAATAATCACTGAAAATTTCAAGGAGTAAATGTTACTAAAAGGTCAAATTCATTGAAATAAAGTGGGGCCTTCATTAATAAATGCCAATTTTAACATTAATAGACCTTGGAGATGGTAACCGATAGTAATCTCGAACCCAAATTTAATAAACATGCTTAATTCCGAGCACCATCTGCCTTTCAATACAAACTAAATTTGAGAAGATAAAATCTCATCATAAAATCGAAACATTCCTTGATGTTAATCGTGCTGGGATGACAATCAATATTAGAGACAAAAACGACTGGCCTTAAAAATTATTTTTTAACAGATCTGTTTAGTCTACTCACAAAGAGATTTTAGTTGGATATTACTTACCCTTGCGCCCTCCCCTTCACATTTTTTTCATCTCATTGTTCACATTTTTTAGAGAACATGCTCATATCCACCCATATATTGCACAGACAAAACTTAGAATTCTTAACGTCAAGTTAGCAAATCAAGTTTGTTTACCCTCTCCAATTCCCAGCTGGCTCACACTCTGACATTATTAAAACACAACACGGTTTTGGTTATTTTTATGATAACGTTAAGTCAGCGGGCGTCATATGTTTCCTGGTAAAGAATTCCTTTTGAGAGAGTGTGACACGCAACGTCTAAAATGGCCAAAGTGGAACGAAAGAAAATTTCACAATTCATCTCAGAGGGGTCTGGATATAGAAACCATGAAGAAAACCTCTTTGACCTTTGCAGGCTACTGACATACACAATTAGTACAAGTCACATTGCAACCATGTAGCGTAACCCTCATTTGATCCCACATTCATTCAAGCCTGGTTGATGATGTTTATTATGGGGTTCCAGCTTGTTTCCACAACTGGAACTCTCCATTTTCTCGAGTTCTTGCTTGCTCTTAGACTATTATCTGTACTTCAGTGCACCTCACACCAACATTTCTGCCAGAAATTTGAAATCCTGGGGATTTTATGGTAGCTGACATTCTCCTGGGGCTCCGTTATCAACTACTCTGTGCTACTGCAGTGGCTATAAACTTCCTGTTATTACCATCACCCAAAAGATTTTGTTTGTTTGTGAGCATGCCCATGTGCATGAGGAATGACTTTCTCCTTCTGAATTATTATCAATGCATTACAATTGTCAGTGTTTTGAGCAATTGTTCAATTAAATTTTCCGGGCCTTGAGGCTTGTCACAACATTGTACTACAGTTATTTTACAAACCAAAGTCTCATTTGAAAAGTTTGTTTCCGTGGTATCCATCAGAGATCCTCAATTATATCATTTTGCATGTCGTTTTACTTGATTTTCTCTCAGCAGTTTGAGTGTTCGCTTGAGTTCTTTTCCAGTAGCCGACATCTCACTCAATAGTGTAGTCGCTCCCCTCCTAGGGAACACACAAAAAAAGAAGGAATAATGAAATAACAATAGGAGTCTCACAGATTTCTTTCAGCGAGCATCCTCTCTGCCAATTGATGAGCACTCTTGGGGTCGAGAGGTATTTTTGGCAAAAATGCTTATCCTCTCCTGCCGTCCTTCCTCCTGTGCATCGTTGCCACTGTCTCTTGCATACATTTTATGCTGTAGTCCCTCCCTCTCTTAGGCCTCCATCTCAGCTGGATACAGCAGACGTCCTTTTCATTCGACACACCAGTGTAATTCGTTCTCTCTATAATCATCCATTTTCCAATTTTCATGCCCTCTCCTCGAACTTGAGACATGCATTGTGGATTCTATTTCACAGCAGTACACCAGAGCACACCGGTTTCAGTGTAATTTTGTTCAGTATTTGTTTAAAAATCCCAGGTAGTCTGCGGCATAACAGTATCGCTTAATAGGAGCTTCTATGGCCAACCACGTTCAAGAAGGTATAATTCCATGACTTCAATCTGCTATTTTTTATTAAAGGTCAAGTGTCATACCTATAAACATTTCAAAGAAGATGTTGTAATGAAAAATACATATAACATTATTCACTTCAATGTCTATACGAAAAAATAAAAATGAGCGGAGAGCGCGTCATCCATGCATAAAGTTGTCGATGACATCCAAGAGGTTGCCATATTGGCTGCATCCCCTGTCCGTGACGTCACCCCGGACATTTGCCATTGAAAACACGTGGTGGACCCTACTATGGGAGACGAACACGCCCCTTCTGACACGGAAGCTCTTTTCGAAGAAGAGAACATCACGCAACCGAGTGAAGTTACCAGGGCAATATTTCGAGCCATATTCAGATGATATGCGATCATGGCCAAACCGCCTCCCCAGCCGATCCACTCCGGATGCAGCGATGAGACACCGTGGTCTGAAGAACGCTGTCGACAATGCCGGCCACCCCCATCCCTCTTCCCAGCCGGCCGGGGTGGCTCATTTTCAGCGCCGTAGTGGCTTATCATGGCCCCAACCCGGGCCGCTTTACGGCGTTGTTCATAGCCACCGTCCGCGATGAACAACACCGCCGAGCCGGGGCGCTTTACGCCGTTGTCGTCGCACGAGGCTGAGTGCGGTATTGTCGACAGCGTTCTTCAGATCTGCCGCCATCCGCGAGCCCGACGCGCAGCCTTCGCCGAAGCCGTGACTGGCGACCGCGGCGCCTCGGGCGGGGTGTCTCATTTTCGCCGCCAAGGTGGCTTATCACAGAGCTGAGCTGGGCTGCTTTACGGTGTTGTCGTAACACGTGGCTGAGTCCGGCATAGTCAGCAGCGTTGTTCAGAGCTGCCGCCGTCCGCAAGCCCAACGTGCAGCCTTTGCTGGAAAGGGAATGCAGCAGCCTTCGCCGGCGAGCCCGACACCGTCCGACACTCACATTGACACATTTAGCACGGCTGTCATATGTACGCGGATCTTTTGTTACGCTATACAAGACCGATTACGTGGTCCGCCCCAAATTATTATATTTTTTAGTAGCTGTATACACACCAACCTGTCATTTGGAACCCACGAAGCTCTCGTCCTTTGCACACGTGCAATCCATTTTTCATGACAAACCGGGTCTCTTGCAAACTCATCAAGGGTAAATCCATCCTCCCGAGTATTCAAGCAATGTCCAACAATGCAACAAACAGGCATTTTGGCTAACACGAAGGAACAACGAGTTACCTTCTCGGAGGTAAAACTAAGAGAAGCAAACGAGTCCACTTCAGGGTGTTCCTGCCATATACGTGACTTCCTGCTTCTTCTCGAAAATAAATCCCTCGAGAGGATTTTCATGGCAGGAGTTACAAAAAGCTGTATACATCAAAATTGTGTTTTGTGGTGAAAAAATGCATGGGTCCATGTCGGCTGCAGTTTTTCATTGATAACATAATAAAAATCATGCATTTCATAACAGTAGCCCTTTAAGGTTCTGGATTAAATAAAAATATAATTGAGATTCATGAACTTTTTCTGATGTGTTTACAAGAAATTTACACACTAAAAGCAATTTCAAATGTAACATAAAGTGTTACAAAAGTATAACAAGACCTTAACCATTGTATAATAATACTAGGTTTAAATTAAAACTACTCACCCTTTGAAGATAAAATCAACATGCAATATAATTATTATTTAATTAATTGTATTAGTCATATGGGGCATAGCAAACATTAATATTCAATGCAAGTTTAAGTTCCAAAACATGTTGACTGATGGAACCCAGTATTATAATAATGATCCCAGTCCTAAAAATCAAGTTTTGAGTTGATTTTGTTATAAATTCAATTCAAGTCATTTTTGCTGAATTTACTCTTCTAAATGCGTTTACATAAATTCATATTTAACTTTGCGCCGCAGTTTATTCAATAGCTACATTTTTGTTTTTGTAAGTCGGAGGTGATGAGCATTGTTATGTGACTGTAGAAGTAAACCATTTAAAGCCTCACTTCTTCTGTTTTGTTGTTCTGTACACTTTTTAGAGACAAATCAGGAATCAAGTGGAATTTTATGCTAATTTTATAATGGCTGCACAATTTATGTGCGCGATAATTTGCATAATTGACTCCTCTCTGACCGGACTTTGTGACGGTACACAAGGAGGCAGACAGTCTGAGTTTTGTGACGACTGAAGTTGAGCATTAACATCAACAGAAAAGACTGAAAATGTACAATAAACACATTTTGCCTGCTTCCAGCTCCGAGAGGAATATTCATAATTTTTGACGTGTTGCATTATAAAAAGCACTAAGATAGACATTTGAATCAGACCTTATATTCGTATTATATTCCAAAGGGAAAGTTTAGTGATGGGAGCTCCAGGCCACTACTTGGAGGCGGCGGAATCAGTGTGGCAAGGGCACCAAACACATTTAGGGTGCCTGGGTGCCATTTATCATGTTTGACAAGTGCACCTCTCAGTGCCATTTGGCTTTATTACAGGTACATTTCTCCCCCACATAATGATGTTTTCCTTCTCTCTTGTCCTCAGAGGCGATAAAAACCTGCAATGGAAAAATCAAGGTGATTTTTTGGGGGGGGATGAGGGATGGTTTTGCCATTATAACGTTGACTTTGTAAATCATCGAGAAATATAAAAAATGGGGGGGAGGGTGAAATGTTAGAACAAACCACTTACAGTATGTGACCACATGTATCGTCACAGAATGTTTTCAATAGAATGTTTTGTAGTACCGTATTGTAGAATCAGTCTTGTACAATTGCTGGTTGATTTATTTATTTCAATACAGATTTGGTTTCCCCCTTGCCGTTAGTGTGTGTGTGTGTGTGTGTGTGTGTGTGTGTGTGTGTGTGTGTGTGCGTGTGTGTGTGTGTGTGTGTGTGTGTGTGTGTGTGCAGTTACTCTGCACTGTGTGACTGACAAACTGAATTTGTTCTATACACAAAGCTGTACATAGGAAAGTCTGGAAAGTGAGAAGCGCAGGCGCCAGATTATAACTGTTCATACTTTCCTGTAAAATATACGGATGTGGCCTTTGCTGCACTTAAATACTCGCTTGGAGTCACTGGCACAAGGTGTGAAGCAGGAGACTCCACCCACCGATGCTCTACAAGAAGACTTGAGAAACAGAACAGCGGAACACGCAGAGAAACACGAATATAAGAGTGCCGTGTATATTGGCGTTGGGATAAAACGTGATTCAATTAAGAATGAAATTCATCAAAGTGGCGATGCCTGCGTTGCTTCCAGCTTAGCACGATCTGCTTACCGGTATAAATCAAGTGATTTTTGTCTTGTAAAGGGCAACACGTCACTTTTTATATGTATAAAACGATCTCATAACCTTATAGTTGCTACATTTTACGAGAGTCCTAGAAGACAGAGGTCTCCTTATTAACTCGGGACCCACACAAAACAGAAAACATTGGAGTTTTATAGAATATTTAATGGAATCTATGTGGAATCGATAGGCAAACACAAAGAGGGGTCTAACTACAACAAGGAAATACAAATAATGGTGAACAAACAAAAAGTACATGTATGAAAATGGAAATAGAATACTATGTGTGGCAGTGCTAACGTTGAAACTGAGCATTTGCATTTACTCAAAGTGAGTATGAAGTTGGGATTTTGTGGGAAGCAAGTAATTTCCCCAATATTAATAGGTACTAGCGATACTTGTTTTGTGGTACCTACAACCATATGTCAGTTGTTCTGTGGGGTGGTAAATAGCAAACATTGTATCCATCCATTCACCCGTTCATTCTAAGTATAAGTACTAAAGTATTTATGCTCACGAGGATTGCAGGCATGCTGGCGCCTATTCAATGTGACTTTGGGCAAGAGGCACAGTTACACCCTAAACTGGTCACCAAACATATTTTGTCAAGTTCTTACATAGTGGAGGTGGGGGTCTCAGGCCAGTCATCTGACTATATCAAAGGGCAGCTATTTCAGCCACTTGAAAAAAAATCAAAACCACACAAATGGTTAAAAAAATATTAATAAAAGTTAAGACTATACTATATTTCCACAATTCAGTAATCTCGAGTTGTTTCTCTTTTCACATTTTAAGCAACTGTTTGCTTAGAATGTGAAATTAATTTATTTTGAAACAAATCTATTAATGTTACAGCATCTTTAATAATGTGGAACAACCAACAAAAGGTAAATTCCCTTTAATTTGGCTCACGTGGGAAGATAATGATCAAAGATGAGATTGAGATCAGTGATCTAAACAGACAGTAGGTACGGTGACCGAGGGGTTACCACACTGCCTCACAGTTTTGAGCTTGTTGGTTCTAATCCTGTGTATCATCCTGTGTCAAGTTCTCCCTGTGCTTCTGTTGAGTTTCGTCCCACAATTCCACAAACACTTTTCTAAGGTTAATGGAACACTAACATTTTTGTAGGTGAATTTGAGTGGGAATGGTGTTTTTCCTTTCGGTCCCCTACCATTGGCTTACCCCCAGTTTAGAATGTTGTCTGCCGATTGCTCAAAGTCAGCTGGGATAGGCTCCAGCTCACCTGAGCCTGATACTGTAAGTGGATGGAGAGGTGCAATGCACAAAAAGCCCTTTGTGGCATTAAAAAAAAAAAAAAGTCCTCTGCACATGAAATACATACAAGAATTGCATTGTGATGGGGAATATCTTGTGTTTGAATGCGTTTTGATGACTGCATGACTGCTGAAGATAGCACGGCACAAATGACAGAATTGTCATCTAACTAATATTAGCCCTGCAGGAAGGCTTTAATTATCACAACATTGTGCGTGTGAGAGTCATGGAGCTGATCATCATGCTTGTTTTGATGATGATGATGATGATGATGATGATGATTGATGATGAAGATGATGAGATGCTTGATTGCTTTGTACCAGGAGGTGAAGTCCTCATTTTTAGATGGGATTCCTTTTCTGCTTCCAGGATTCATCAAACGACATTAATCAATATTTAATATTCCAGGATCAATGAATGTGTTTGGCTTTCAGTGAGCATTCAAGTAAAAAAAAAAAAAAAGCACCACAGTGAAGGATGAAGGGAGCCTTCTGCGGTTGCACTTGACTGATCTGCTCACATTACTATTAATAATGCGGATATTTGTCAAGAATAATAAAAGACAATCACGTCAAATATATTTGCCCCTTAACTGCTAATGGCCCCTTACCGTTTGCTTTTGTTTTTTTAACACCATTCTGGGCCACTAGAATAATGTACATTTGGAATTTAATTGTTTAACATTATTTTATTTATTGTGGCATTGCACTCTGTCCATTTACAAACACACAAAAGGGAAATGTCCATTCAAAATTGAAAAATGACTGCAGTTTGGACCTCAGAGACCTCATAGCTTACGAGAGACAAGGACTGAATAGGTAGCGGCCCCCATTGCAACTGGGAAATAAGTAAGTCAACCATATAGTGTATATTCTTTTTTGCTTTAGGCACAACAAAATTGTGTTCACTGGGTGACTGCCTCCCTGGGACCTTCCACACTACATCACTTTTATCGAGGCAAGAAGACATCATAAAGTAACTTTTACTGAAATCAGACAAGCAAACCTACTAAAAGAACTATCTAGATGAAAGGGGGAAAAAAAGCTATATTAAAGTCAGGATTCAGCAGCTTCAGACTGTTAAGGCAAATACAGGATCCGAGACACAAAACCCATCCACACAGGAAGTTTATGGCCTGTCAATCGCACGATGTTGTTGAATGAATTAATGTGTACACTCAATTGCTGATAAAAATGCAGAATTTGAGTTGTGATCTAGAATGATAGCAATAACTATGGGAGATAAGACTCGACAGACCATTGTAAGAGATCCAAAAAGCTCCATCAATGTGTTATTCAGTGTTGTCTTGTTTTTATCATTTTAATTCAGCTTGCCCAACAACATCTGGCAATGAGACTACCACCAAAAATGAAGCGTATCTCAGGTTTATTTACATGTTCATGAATGTTGATTAATACACAATCCCTTTTTATGAACAAATATTTTGAAATTGAAATGAATTCATAAAGTATCTATAGGTAATAAAGTTAAAGGGGCTGTAAACAAATCAAGTGCCTCGGGCCAATCTCAGAAGTCAGATGAATCATATTACTCTTACGTGTGCTTTTTGTCATAACCAACAATGTCAAGTGGGCTTTTCTCTGAGTTCTTCATAAATGATTCATGGCTTCCATTCTGTCCATTTCTTCAAAATAAGCCAAGCACAGACAGGTTGACACCATTCAACATAGACATTTTAATAATAGCAAAGTCCTCCTTTGTAATGTGATAGCAGTCACCTTTGCCTCATTTAAACCCACTGAAAATGTCATTATGAACAACTGGGATCTAATAAAAGTGGCGTAATGAAAGTTTTGCCTCTACAAAGTAAATCCAATTAGAATCAGACTTCAGTGTAGTGCAAAGCACAACTGCAATAATAAGCATATTGTTAAACGTATAGCTACGTATTTGATGATGTAAAGAAAAAACTTTGCATTTTTATTTAGACAGCTTTTGGATTGGCTCTAATTGGAATGTGAAGCCTTACCTAATGTTTTGGCCGGTGCAGAGGAAAAGTGTTTATAGCATCACTTGAACCGACCTCACACTCTGACCTTTGGATTAGTGAAGCATTTGACCTATTGTAGGTAACAATGCTGTAGCAACAATCAAGCACTTCCAGATTGTTGAATGAGTGCTAACTCATTATGTTGGTCCCTTGGGGCCCATGCAGCTATGTGTGTGTTTGTGTGTCTGTGTGTTTCTGTGTGTGTCGGCGTGTGTTTGTGTGTGCGTGTGTGTTCACGTAGGTATTGCGGTGTAATTTAAAAGGAAGCCAACTGCAGCTCGTAAAATAAAAAATAAATAAAACAAAGGAGATGCAGTAACAAAACAAAGTGTAGTCTCAGCATTTTGCCAATGCTTTTTGGCCAAATAAAAACAGAGAGGGATGTCAACATTGCTGACAAGTGTTTGTCTGGCAGACGCAAAAGGGAAAGGGAGGGGTAGGTCTACAACTTGTAATGCAGTCAACGGAGCAGTTGTCACTCTTGAAATATAGTGACACTCTCAGGGGATCCTGGACTACTGCTGTGTTTAGAAAGAGGGCCCACTTTCCTTTTAGCTTTCAAAATACTTTTTAGCTGCTTAACAATTAAAAAGTACAATAGCTGACCAGCAGCATCGGGCTTTTTCAGCAGCACATTCTGCTCATTCTCTAGTATGGCCTCTATCAAGAATGATGCAGTACATGGCAATGAGTAAGAAGCCTAGGAAATTGGCACAAAGCCAAACATGATTTAAGAAGAGTGGAATTTTGATTTTGCGGCGGGGCGAATACTTCAATACTAACTTTCATTCGTTCATTTTCCAAGCCACTTATCCTCACAAAGGTCACGGCAGTGCTGGAGCCTGTCCCAGCTATCAACAGGCAGGAGGCGGGGTACACCCCGAACTGGTTGCCAGCCAATCACAGGGGACACAGAGACAGGCGCATTCGCAATCACACCTAAGATAAATTTAGTGTGCCCAATGAATGAAGGTTTTTGGGATGTGGAACAAACCCATAGAAAACCTACGAAGAGAATTGAACCTCGGTCATCACAACTGTATGACCAATGCTCTAACCAGTAGGTACACCGTGCTGCCTTAATTGTAGCACAAACCCACAAAAAAAGAACATACGTTTTTTACTACAGAGAGATATTGCGTTATTACCGCATGAACAAGCAAGCCACTGTCCATCAAAATAATACGTCTCACTTTTGTGATTTCTTACTCGGTGGATAATTGCACATTGACAGCCAAACATGGCCAAAAATGAGGTTCTGTAAAAAGATAAGCAGGTCACATCAATTGATTTTATAATTCACAAAGAATGAGATGAACGTGAGGTATTCCTAAAGGATAATAGGCAAGAAACACTATATATATATATATATAATATATATATATATATATATACACACGTTCATACATATTATATGAGGAAAAGGAATAAGGCAAAACCAGTTTACCCGCAGCCTGTCTCACTGAGCCATTCACAGTTTAATCATACATCAGTAATGGAAATAAAGATATCAGTTTGGTGATGGATAAACCAGGTCAAGCAAAGGAGTTGTGATGGAGAGGAATTAGACGTACAAATCAATGATGAGGTTGAGACGGACATAAAACCCATAAATGATTTCCTTTTCCTTATTATGTTTTGCAAAACAAGACAAGTCAGCATCCCGCAATAACACATAAATCAGCATTAGTTATTCTTTCCGAGTTCAATCGAATTGTTTTAATCTAGAAAGGAGAGTTAAATACAGCAAACTGAAACATTAGAGATCAATTTACTCAAAGGGAAGAAAGAGCGAAACAAACCAAAACGGGAAATGATTATTACAGCAAACTCAATGTATCTGCTATGACATTCAAGGAAATTCAATCTTTGCAATCATAATTAATACCACAATTAATTGACCTGAACCGCAAAGACCCTGACGCTGTGATCACGAATTATTAGTGGACATGGGTGGACTGGCACTAAAAAGTTTTCTGACACAGTCAATTGGCACATGACTGAGTGAGCCCGCTTTTCTGAAAGTTCACAAAGCGGCAGCTGCCCATCCACTGACACTCATTTATAATTACCTCTACTAGAAGTTTTTGTCTGAATTGCTGTTGGATTTTAAATTTTTTTGCTGTTGAGCCCACCCAGTGCCACATTTGCTAAAACTGATACTTTATGGAGGGGATATTTTTATGGGGTTAATTACAATATGTGTTAAAATCTGGATTAAGGTCCAGATCCAGGAAATGAACGTTTCCATCTATCCATTCATCTTCTACTGCTGCTCTGGGTCGGGTGGCACAACTTTTGCAAGCAAGATTTTTTTTTCACATTCCCCATAAATACTCAATGCACAATGCATGAATGTAATGACAAAATTTTATCTTCAGCAAACGAATAATGGCCGAAGATATTCACTATGGTCCTGCCCTAGATTAGAATTGTCTGTCCTCGGCAGGGGTCTGCACTTGCCTATCATACCATTCACTTATGAACCTTCAACATAGACAACATAAAAAGAATCCTGCCTCTCTGAGCTCTGGAGAGCACATGCCAAGTCCATTTCAGCAATAAAATATGTATTACTCATATGCTTTCATTTAATAAAGCCGACAGGAGTGTGTATACGGCCATGATGGTGGCAAGGATCTGACACCTTAAGTAATATTTTGTGTCCGGGCTCTCATCAAATATTCAGGGTTCCACTCTTGTCTGTCCAACTCTTTCTAGCAGAATTTTGGTCTATTCTTTTGCACAAGTTAAAGTACCAGGAAAATTGTAAATACATTACCTCTTTTGATTTAAAAAAAAAAAAAAAAACACTGTTGAGAAGATAAATATTTATTCTACTAAGCAAGTCCTGGTTGATAATGATGAAATTAGAAGTTGTGTAATTTTGTTATGAGTGCACAACAATGTCCCTATAGAATACTTTTTGTTAAATTACAGACTGTCATAAGTCAAAATGCCACTCACTCAGCTATGGATGCAAATGAGATTGTCACACTTGAAATGAGAAATACCTGAGTCACCTGCTGTCATGCGAGCCCAAAACTCATTATGAGTTTCAATGCTTTAACAGTGCATTGCTAAGGTTTATGCTCCTTCTGTGACAAAGCAAATGTATTTATATACTGCATTTCATACACAGTGTAACTCAATGTTCTTTATATGATTAAAAGCATTTAAAAATAAAGAAAAAATACAGCTTGTAAAATTCAAACCTAAGTGAAAAATAAAAGTAGTGTCCAATGAAAATTGCCCACAGTGCAAGAAATATTATTTAAAAATGCAAATACTCTAAAAAGAACAGAAAAAAAAAGGTTTTTGATCTGAACTTAAGAACATACACACTTGGGGCTTATAACTCTTCCATTTGTCCGTAGCATAATAGTTAAATGCTGCTTCACCATGTTTGCTTGCCGAAGTCATTGTCATGGCAATGAATGTATCAGGTCACATTGACGAGCTAAACCTTTGTGATCATAAAAGACAGGATGTTCTGGTATCAGAATAAGAGATTTTATTGCAGTAGTCTGACAGCGCAATCATCAAAGAGCCCATTTGTTTTGTAGTCTGAGCCACCCATAATGTATTTTTTTCAGACATGTTGTCCATATTACACCACCATTTTTTACTATTTTTTACCATAACATTATTGGTCGTTAGACATTTACACTATTACGCCAAAGACGGGTTTTCTCCGGGCACACTGGTTTCCTCCCACACCCCAAAAGCATCCATTGATTGGACACTCTAAGTTGCCCTTATGTCTGATTGTAAGTGAGACAAATTGTCTCTATGTGCCCTGCAATTGGCTAGCAACCAGTACGAGGTGAACCCCGCCTTCTGCCCGATGACACCTCTGATAGGCTCCTGCATTCCCGTGACCCATTGTAAGGACAAGAAAATGAATGGATTGATGGTTGGGTGGATGGATGGACAGACATCAAAGACACAACAAGACTAAAAAACATACTTTTGGATTCAATTGTACTGTACACAACGGCGACGCAAAGTAAATGTATTTTGTTTAGCTGATTAATAACGATCTTGATCGGATCACCAAATTATACCACTAAAGACAATCAGCATTAAAATCCTATTGTTGATATTTTTATTGACGATTTCCGAAAAGTGTTGTGGTCTAGCCTTGACAAACGTTTGGTTAAAACTACAAAAGTCTGTAGAGGTCACAGTCAATTTGGAGTTCAGTTTTTCTCCATGGAATGAAAGAATGTTTTCTTTCCAACACTTTTAGCACTCTAGACCATCATTGTGCTCCTCAATAGTCTTCTAGGTCACCATAAGATTGTTTTAGTTTGAATAGCATCTGAGCGAACATCGTTGCAGAACTAAATGAGATGGCTAGCAGATCATCAAATTGCCTCATGTCAAGTAACTATTCAGATACCTTTGATGTCATCATTCTACTGCACAGAATATTTTTCAGGAATATACAGCAATGTATTAACCAACAGTTCTCTGTTGTTTTCTGTTAGGCGCTTTGGCACAGCAAATGCAGCTTTCAGATATCAGGAAAGGTAATTGCATTGAGCAGTTTAAATCAAACCATAAACTGGCTCTTCAGTCTCACTCTTCATAGATTGCATTACAAACTATGTGCTGAGTGTTTCACATCTTTTACTTGCAAACAAAGAGAAGGACTTGGAGTTCGTATCCTTTTACTGACTAGGGTAGCAGTCGGCAACCCGCGGCTCCGGAGCCTCATGCGGCTCTTTCATCCTTATAATGCGGCTCTGATTGGCTTGGGAAAATAAATTACTAAAAAAATTTTTTTGTATTTAATTGAAGTGCGTTTTATTTGTGTTAGTTTTTATATTATTTTAGTTCTAAATTTGAAGATTGTGATCTTGAAATATTAAAATATTAATTAAATTATTTGATATTATTTTTTCGTCGCTCAAAATAGACGTCACACTGCGGAAGCGGGTATACCCGCTGAAACGCCGTCTATTTTGAGCGACTTTCAAGCCCGGCAAAGCCAATGGAGAAACATGCAGCGGTAAAGTAGTAGAAGTTTTTTTTTTCTTCATTTTAGATGTGCGGCTCCCAGTGTTTTCTTTTCCGTGGAAACTGGGTTCAAATGGCTCTTTCGGTGTCAAAGGTTGCCGACCGCTGGACTAGGGTATTCAGTCCATAAATTGTCGTTCTTAAAAAATATATGATGACTTTCACAGCCAAAATCAATTGAAATATTAAACACAGTGCTTGAAATCCTTATTAACTGACATAACGTTTAATTTATTGGTTGCTATTGTATATGGAACTACGGCGACACAGCAAGCAGTTTGTGATTTAATGATCAATAAAGCACATTTTATTTGATGACACCATTCATATCTATTGTTTCACCATGTTTGTATCTTGGGTGATGGATTTCTTTTAGATGGATTGAATGAACAGATTGAGTTCAACATCTGCCAGCTCGCTCAAGCTCAATATTGTACGATACTTGGAAATATCGAATGGGTTTTGCTTTGTGGAAAATTCTGAAGTGTGTTCATTGACCCATCATGGTCAAGTCATTGTTTTCATCCTGTAAAAATGTTAGAATTATGAGCAAATCTACTCATAAATCACTAGAGGACAGAAGTGGCCTTAAAGCTAATATCCAGCTTTGGGCTTAGGGATACAGTCGTCAGTAATTTCCCAGGATGCAGTGTGAGAGCTTTGAGCAGAGGAGGTTTGCTCCCACTCAAATGGTCCACGCTACAGGGGGCACATGTTTACTGACAGCCCCGCAGAGGACACCGAACAATCAACTGCTACCGCACACTCCTTTAGGGGCCATGCTGTTACATTAATGCATGGGGCTGTATCTCATTATTCATAGCTGTTTGACTGCAGGGGGTGGGGCTAGGAGAAGGTGGGGATACTGCTGAGATGGAGCCACTACAGTTCCAAATACATACTGAGCTGTTTTTAGCAATCCAGGTGGTGGAAAGTCAAAAAGTCCATCAAAGAACTCTAGAGTTTTGTCATGAAAAATGTGAATCATTTACATGGCACCAACATCATACTGATGACTACATAATAGCTATACAAAAGCCTAATGTGCTTTTTCTCCTAATTGCCTTCCATTTGTGGGGACTTTGGCTGGACAGGAAAGTGGTCATTCGAGACGGCACTGAAAATGCAAAATTTACCATGACTCCAAGTCTATAAATCAATAAATACACTACGTAGTGCTGAAGGCCTATGAGACAATGAAGATCATTCATTTGAAAAGGCCAGAAGGTCAATAGTTTGTTTTCTTCTCTTGCTTGTGAGGCAATGGGCAATGTGAGCAAGGTACCCATATTAAATTCAGCATGAGCTGTTCATAACCACCGGTGACTTACATATGTCCACAGAGCTCACTATTTGTCTGCCTGCGCCCCGATCAAATTGACCAAAATTGCATTAGACCAGCAGTTTGACCTGTCCTGGTCGTCAGGCGTCATCTGAGAAGGCATGAGTTCAGGCCGTCTTTGTGCCACCTACATTAATTGTCACTCTCTGGGGCACATCTCAAAGGACCCTGCCTCGCTTGCACCAGAACGACCATCTTGGAGCGGGCATGTCTACATCTGTTTGCCAATTTGGCAGACCAGTATGTTCCAGGCTTGCGCTTGCATTTGTGCTCCACTGTGAAATAGGGCCAGAGACCGGATTGATGGTTCTTGTTCAGCTCATTGTCACGTGTGCTATCAAGACTGTGAAGACTTACAAACTATGTTTTTCATGTTCATTTTTATTGTCTGACCATTTCCTTGTATTTGTAGTTGTCCCACAATGTCTGGACAGCTTAATGACTCTGCTCACAACAACTGTACAGTATGCACCCAAGCTGAGCCTTAAGCAGTCTGCTCAAACACTGAGGAGAATTTCACTCCTTTGTTGTTGGATTTAAAATATTTATAACTCTTGACACTGGGAGTGAAATGCATGGAAACGCTTTCAGACCCGCAGTACCTCAAAAGGTGTTAGAGAAGAATGTCATTCTCAAAATCATTCTCAGCCATATGTCCAACAGTACATTGTAAAAATACTGTTTGAAAACTTAACCTGAGACTCAGTCATATAAAATGTTTCCTTATCTTTTTGTTTACCAGAAATCTGAAAGGTTAAAGTTGCACATGTGCCTGACAAAACTCCCCCTTTTTTTTTTTACAGTCTTACTTAAAGAAGCACTAACTGCAAAAAAAATATTTAATTTACACCAGTGACACGAGACTGGAGTCTTAGCGTTTTTAATGTGAGTCATCTTACGTCGCATACTTTTTTCTGTCTATACTTTTTCTACTCATCACATTTTTCTTCTCCGAGCAACCCGTTGAGTGTCATTCATCTTTGGAAGTACTGCAAAAATGCCACAAAAAGCTAATGAAAAAGAAAGATGAGAAGAGTTGAAATTAAGTTATTGTATGACCTTTAGGGTATACACCTTTATAAGATCTACTCTAAGAAGTAGACTTAGAGTCTAATGCTTAAATTACATTTTCTGGAAGTGGAAACACTACACTGTAACTAATGTAATCTGTAGATCTGGGTCACTCCATTAAAAGCACATCATATGCATCAACTTCCTGATTCTTGCAAAAATCTGCAACCAAGACTTTAAACGTCGTGTTTTACTGAATGGTAACGTTGAAATATTGCAAGCATATTTTTGTTACCACACTCCATTTTACAGTTACTTGAACAATAGTTGCACTATTATCCTTGACTTCTGACTTCAACCTTGTTCCATCAATTTCTTTGGCATAATATGATGAGTCAATTAAACGTGCATATGGTTTGATTTATGATAAAGTCATAATGCTCCCCTGAGAGTAATCAAAACAACAATGTGGCCTGTGAAAAAAAAATATTGTTTGCCACCCCTCGGCTATAACATCAAAGGATTTCAAAAAGGTTTAATTGTCTCACACGTGTGGGAAGTAGAATTCAACAGAACACTTAGAAAAAGAGACTTTAATAAATAAACGAGAACAGCCTTCTGAAATAAGAACACTGCCTCAGTGAAAATTTTAACATGTAATTCACTGACCTGACACAGCCTTTTTCCAAGATCATTTTACTAATAATGTTCCTCATAAAAGCCTTCTTGATGGTGTCATGTCATAGTCAATTGTGATTTGCACACAATGCACCTAGTGAAGCATTGAAACACAAAACTAGAAGTCTCATTTTTTGTGAATTGAGTTAAAGGATTATTTTCTGCTTCAAGGTTAAAGCTAATACTTTTTTTTCAGCTTATGCTAGGTTGATATAAATTAAACAGGTGAGAGCCAAATTTGGGAAAACTAAACTGAAAAATTCTTTCAGACTATGCTAAAAACATTCACTTTATTGTAAAATTACATTGAAACATATGTGGCGGCATGGTGGTTCACCTGGTAAAGCGTTGGCCTCACAGTTCTGAGGTCAGGGTTCAATCCTGGACCCACCTGTGTGGGGTTTACATGTTCTCTCCATACCTGTGTGGATTTCCTCCGGGCACTCCAGTTTCCTCCCACATCCCAAAAACATGCAATATTAATTGGACACTCGAAATTGCCCCTAGATGTAACTGTGAGTGCGGCTGTTTGTCTCTATGTGCCCTGCGATTGGCTGGCAAACAGTTCAGGGTGTACCCCGCCTCCTGCCCCTTGACAGCTGGGATAGGCTCCAGCACTCCCCGCGACCCTCATGAGGATAAGCGGTAAAGAAAATGGATGGATGGATGAAAGATATGTTTATTAATAACAAATTTTGACCCTAACCACAATTTGAATTTAAATCAATTTACCCTTCGTGGCCTTTAACGCAAAGGCTTCCTCCTAAAATCGGATAAGAATATGAACCCATCTCAAACCATTTTGACTGCTTGACATCATTGTCAGATTTTACACTCATTTTCAAAGATATATTAGCAAAGAGTAATAGATAAATAAATAAATAAATACCATAATAATAATAACAAATAATGGACGCAGACATGATTGAGGACATACATGATGATAACAAGTTTGTGAGGACATAAATACAAAGAGGCTGCTGTCTGGCTTCAATGGCGATGGTACCCATGGCTTTTTTACATTGGCTGTGATAAGCAGTCTGTCTGTTTTAATCGAAATGGCATTTGTCGAATTTTGCGGTGGAGTTCCACGTCTTTTTTAGTGCTCTGAAACATTAAATACGTACTCTTCTCTGTCATGACGGCAAAGCACATTCTGTATTTATCATGACAATTGTTAACCGCGCATGGCTCACTCAGTGTGCATGCAGCCGATTCTCTTAAATATGCACTGATCACGGTGAACACCCCCCCCCCCCACACACACACACACACACACACACACGCACACACCTCACCCTCCCCAAGAAATGTACAATGCTAGGTAAAACCAAAAGCCACAGGCTGGGTCTTTGCGCATGTGTTGATATTTGTGATCTCATCAATACTGTGCTGCTTTTGCTCAATAAAACTCACACAACCTTGAAGGTGTCATGGAACCTTTTCTGCCTTGTAGGAATTTTAAACAGATTTTGTTTGTTACTGATGCCAGGATTAGCTTCATATTGTTGTTTCTGGATGGGAACAGATGATTCAAATTCAAGTAAAAAGCCAAGCAATGTAAAATGTAATGTTTGTACAGGAGTCACTAAGTTGGGGGGAAAAAAAGATGACAAACATTTTTTTTTAAATTCTGTGATAAGATAATATTCTTTATGAAATGGAGATTATTTATGGAACTGTTAATCTATGCAGTTTGAAGCAGCAGTTCACTGCAGGGTTTGACTCCTGTGTGTACGAAATTGTAGAGTTCAGTTTTCAATAACAAAAACATGATTTGGATTTTCACACTGTAAAAACTAATCACTAAAATCTGCTTGAGTATTCTACCTATGGAAGAACTATGTGGACTATGAAGTCATGAGAAATATATACAAAATGTTTTTTACAATTATGGTTGCATTATTATGAGTATTGTATGTCGCAACTTCGGCCTATTCATGTCTAGATTCTTTACCATCAACATAAGACTCACTATGTTTGTGACGCACCACAAAATTTGGTTAGAGCACAAAATTTGCAGACAAAATTTACTGCAACCATTTACTGTAACAGGTCTAAAATACTTTTTGTACAAAAGGTTACATTTAATCAATCTATTAGTAACTTTTTTTAAACATGGAGAAAATTCATGTCTTTAAATATCCATTACTTTTTCACACAGCGCCAGGAAATTTCCAATAGTATTTATTTCCCCAGATAAATGAAATCACCATTTTAAAACACCATTTGAAGTTTACTTAGGTTATAGTTTGTCATGAGCAAGGCTGGACCACGGCCAAGAGGGGCGTGGCCTGGACACCCTTCCGAGCGGTTTCATCTGTGACACCTGTCGCCGATCACAGCTGTGTCACATGAGGCACTGTGATTAGACAATTTAGTATTAAAGTATAAAGTATTTAATTTGGAGCTTTGTGTTTGTTTTTTACCAGTTTGTGGAATACGCTTTCCCGCATTCAAGGTTACTCCACCACTGCAACATTATAGTCCAGTCACGCTTTTGGTTATGCTCTTTAGTTGGCTCGTAGTTATCGGACATTGTTTTTTGTGTTTTGGATCCTGCCTTCTTGGACCGTGTTGTCGTGCACAATTTTTGTTTATAATAAAGTCCACTGAACATCATGTCGTCATCTTGGACTCCTGCATTTGGGTCCGCCCGTGAACCGTTGGTTCATGACATAGTTGTCCGAAAGTGGCAAAACTATGGTACAATATAAGAATTTGAAGAGGGGCTCAATAATTCCTCACGGCACTGTACACCATAGACCACAAGGGCTCACAGATCCCTGGTTAAGAAACAATGGTTTGGTGAATTTGAAAAAGGAAATTAAAACAAAAACTGAAAAAATAACATTTTTAAAAATTGTGTGTGTGTGTGTGTTTTTTTTTTAATGTCAGGATCCATCTTGGTCCATTTTACTTAGGGGTCAAGAAATGTATCTTCAGTCTACTACCTAAGCTGAATGAATCCAAAAAAGCTAATCAAGAAATATCCAGGGATGTTGCCATAGCAGCAGTTTTATCAGAGCTGGCCATCGTTCATCATTAGAAAACAGCAGTCCTGGTAGAAAAGCTGTATTTACAGGAAGAGACGGAGTTTGCTTGTTGCTCTTCCTCACTCATCAGTGGTGGTACACACTGTCTGCAATGAATGTCTCATTCCTGACTGGATATGTAACACATTGTGTCAATTATTCAGTTATTCATTCTAAGGTTAACACTTGTTTATCTGACAAGAAAAAAAACTCAGGTTTGGAGGTGATCAGGTAGATGGAGTTATCCTCCCCAAGACTAACCCCTACTCAAGTGTATTGGTTAGGATAGGATCAATTGCAATTCTCTTTGCCCTTGGCCTTCTTGCTCCACTCCAACATGAGCTTAGTGCGTTAATAGGAGACAAGAGCCTTTCAAGGATAAGTCTCCTGGTAGTGCACAGGAATGTTTTGTACAGTAGGAGGATGTATTTTCAGGCAAACATTAGTTCAAGTGTGACTTCCTAACTAGCCAGCAATGCTTCATGTAACGGTATGTTTGCAATTTTAATAAGTTGTAAAACTTAAATCCATATGCGCCTACTCAAAGGGGAAAAAAGAACGTTTTGTTACACAGTCCAGAAAATGATAATATCTTGCAACTACCAGTAAGTCCTTTTTTTATTTTTAATTGAGGTGAAGAAAAGAAAATAAAATAAAAGAAAAGAATGCATTACATCATCATTTACTGAGAAAGACACTTGGGACTCAACACTCGACAAGCTTTCCATATGCCTAGAATGAGAGATGGGCTCATCTCACTTTTTTTTTTTCCGATGAGTCATATCCCTCTTACATTGAGAACAGCTCCAGGGATATACTGCAAATATTTCCATGTAGTTTTACACTCCAGAATAATTTTGTCCAATTTTAGGCCCAAGGAACATTAATAAATTACCTAAGCTACCTGATATATTTTACCCATGTTCACTATCAAATTGTAACTTCGGGGTATAACAACATGAAAATGTAAGCGTCATTAGGACCTTGAATACACATAATTTCTTGTAATATGAAAAAAAACTATAGCATTTTCTTGTTTTCTTTATAAATCCAAAAGTTTCTTAATTTACTCTATGGAATTAATAATCTACAGTGGAAATTTAAAGACTGAACTATCTCCATTCCAAGTTGTTGAATATGCAGCAACTTGTTCACTAAAACATAAATAAATAAATAAATAAATAAATAAAACTATAGGAGCTAATTGTACACATTGAAATAATAATAATAATGTAATCAGTTTCACAGAAATATGCAAATATATATCAACTACAATTAATGTACAGCAGCCCCCCATTTGGTCATCAAGAAATGTATTGCATTTTTTTGTATCTATATGACAGTTTCAAGACCGATGTAGTCCCGTAAGTGTCTCAGACAGGGCTGCAATGTTGTCATTGTTACAAAAAAATGAAAATTGCTCATGCAGCAGCAACACCTGTACGGCATTAGGCGCCCCCTTACAAAAGCCGACCAATAACTATTGCCTCGCTCAGGCAATAGTTATTATTATTCCATAATGTTTGATTCATGTCGACAGCCTTTGAAGTTTGCTGAAAAATTCAAACTTATGCACAGTGAAGCTGATATTTACTGGGGCAGTATTATTGAATTGGGTCACAATATCTTGTGCACATTTTCATTTTAGATACATGTGTGCATATGGTAGCAATATAATCATGCTCAGCTTTTTTTTTTTCAGGTTATAAGCACGCAGTGATGCATGGTATTTAAACCGTTGACTGTGACATGATCCTGGAGGCCCCGTAGCTCAGTGGTTAGAGCACGGGTTTGGTAAACCAGGGGTTGTGGGTTCATATCCCACTGGGGCCTCCACTCCCTGAGAAGGGTTGCGTCAGGAAGGGCATCCGGTGTAAAAATTGTGCCAAACATATATGTGCGTTCATCTGAGATGACACGCTGTGGCGACCCCGAAAGGGATAAACCGAAAGAAACCATCCACTGTGACATGATCCTATTTGTTATTAGATTAGCATCAAACCAAATGGTGACTAAGATGATCGAGCCATTATTCCTCTAAGGGCAAAGGCTGGATCCAAAAAATACATCAATATTTCACAATATTGTTATTGTAACACAGACAGAATTCCGTGTTATCATAGATTGCATGTAACTGTGCAAAAGATCATAAATGGCAAAAGTTTTCCTAAACATTTAAAATGAAGTCATATAAAAAGTTAATCAAGTTTAAATATTTATTTACATGAAAAATTACTTTTCCACTGTATTGTAAAAAAATTGGGTGTGGGGGGACACCATGGTACATTGTGGTTTGTGAGACTATCTCGCAGTCAGGAGGTTCTGGGTTCAAATCTCAAATATGGAGTTTGTATGTTGATTCTCAAGAAATGGAATGAGTACTGCTTGTGGTAGGCAAGCTCCCTTTAATAGTATGCAAAAGAATCTCTGAATTTAATGTTCTAACTACACATTATAGAAAATAGTTGTTTTTTTGTTTTTTCTTTTTTTAATTAAATCCAGTTAAGTGCATTTGTTATTGTTGAGCTGACCAGTCAAAGATGTCCCCCAAGCACACTTTGCCCAAAATTAGCAGATTGGGAGGGTCCATTTACTCATAACCTGAAGTGGCATAGAAAAATAATAAATGGTCTGTGGTTTTTGTTTGTTTTTGCAGGGATTGTTCTTCTCATGTTAGTTAGAGTGATATTTTGGGTTTTAGTTATTATTCTTCTAACTAGCTAACCGAAGCAACAGATGGATATTATAAGTCTTTGCAGCTATCTATGTGTGACTGAGTCCCATTCACGCAACAAATTTTAATCATTTCATTTAATCATTTCCCCCATTCATATCCAGAAGATGGTAAACCAGAAATAATGCATGGTATGCTTAACATAGCAGAAAAGTATCAATTCGAAAGTGGCTTCATTGAGCATTCCAGAAGAGCAAAGTCTGATGTTTATCGTCCCAACTGAGATACTTTGTCTTTTTTTTTTTTTTTTTTTTTTTTTTTTTTCCTGACAGCGGTAGGGGTAGTGTGTCAGGGAAAACAGTGTTATGCAAGCACTGAAAGCAAACACAAGCAAAAACTTGTGTTAGCGATACATAAACAATAAAGGAAGCTCTTTGCTATGGAAATTTCTGAGACTTCGATCAGTCCAAGTGTGCTCAGTTCTGAAAATGGTCACGTTAAAATAGAAATAGAAATAGCATATCTCATCATTTGGTATTATATGCACTATTTCCGGCTTTCATCTGTACTGAAAATAAAAAAGATACACTGCAGACTAGACATTGTTCTTAATCCCAAAATGCATTGTTCACGCCTCCTCGATCATCGTCCGTAATTTTTATTAGTCAGCTCAGTCTTGATAAAAGTGTTAGAACTTTGTCACTCTCATAAATGTACAGCCAGTCTCAGTGCTGTCTTTATTTGGCACTTGTTAGCTCATTGACAGCACTTCCCGTCTCCTGCATTTGTATACATTTTTTTGGGGGGGGTGAAGGAGAGCACAGCATTACAGTTTGTTTTACGCAAAGGGCAAATCTGTAATGTATGTTAGCTGCAGGCTGCTCTTAGAGGAAGACGCCTCCCTGGAGCACTTTTCATTGAGTTGACAATGCATCCGCTCTCTCAAGGTTTTGCCTCAGCTGTCACCTCCACATATGTACTCCCTTTGAAAGTACACTGAATCGCACTTCATACCTCTCATAACTCCATTTTAAAACAGCAAGAATCCTCTTTGAGCACAAAAATCTCAGCGTTACACGGCTGAGAGCTGCTCTGTAAATCACCTTTTAAATGTTACTGAAGCTTTGAGAGACCATGGGAATCCTCAAAGCTCAAGATTTGAAAGTGTTAATAAAATTGTTGTTTAACCGAAGCCACCTCTGAGTTTATGCAATATTCAATTGCTGCTGTATATTGCTTACATGGCACGCCTCACAATTATCCAACACTATTAGGTAAATCTAAATCACAAACTATATAATGTGTCACAGTGTCGTAGGTAATATGTCAGGAAACAAAGAAATCATCACTATTTTCTGTAAAAAATTAAAGTAAGTCAATGTGTATAAAATTTCAGTAATGTACCTGTTACAAACCCAATAATTGAGTTAACGTACAATGTTGACCAGCACGTCTCTTTTTTCAGGACCGCATTTCGCAATTTTTAAAATGCTTACAGCTGCTATTTTTTAAATTTCATTCTCTGCATGTATTAGTCAACCCGACCAGTATTTATATTTATTATGTCCACATCAACAGTACCTTAATTTGCTGGCGCTTTTTAGTGACTAGTAATACATTACTGGACAAAACAGACCTCCATTATGATAGTGGAACCATTGATTGGTCATAATATCCCTCAGTGTGTGTATGCTAGCAGTAATGCCTGCAAAATAGCCTACAAGTTATGTTTTTCATTTATGCAGGGTCAAATGAATAGACAGAATTGAGATTATCTGCTAAAAATGTGTTTTCTGGAAGAGGGATGTTAGGATCCTGAAAGTGAACTTTTGGAGGGTTTTTTTCTTCTTCATCATCATTATTTTTTAGCAACGGACTTTATTTTAATCTATAATATCAATAAATAAAGAAAGCAAATAGTTGATTTAAATTTTGTGGAAAAAAAAGTACAATTACTCTGTGCAAAGAACTCCTGCTTATTGTTATCAGGAGGAATATGTGGTTTTATCATAATTCCTTTGACTAACCCAATAAGTATATGATTATTTTGATGAAGGTAAGCCTATATAATTGCAACAACATTACAATTTCAAAACAGTCATATGATATGTCTTCTTCTTCTTTTCCTTTCGGCTTGTCCCGTTAGGGGTCGCCACAGCGTGTCATCTTTTGCCATCTTAGCCTATCTCCTGCATCTTCCTCTCTAACCCCAACTGCCCTCATGTCTGTATTGTTGACCCCAAGTATTTGAAGTCGTCCACCCTCGCTATCTCTTCTCCCTGTAGCCTCACTCTTCCCCCTCTACTTTTCTCATTCACGCACATATATTCTGTTTTACTTCGGCTAATCTTCATTCCTCTCCTTTCCAATGCATGTCTCCATCTTTCCAATTGTTCCTCTGCGTGCTCCCTGCTTTCACTGCATATGACAATATCATCTGCGAACATCATGGTCCAAGGGGATTCCAGTCTAACCTCATCTGTCATCCATTACCACTGCAAACAGGAAGGGGCTCAGAGCTGATCCCTGATGCAGTCCCACCTCCACCTTAAATTCCTCTGTCACACCTAAGGCACACCTCACCATTGTTCTGCTGCCATCATACATGTCCTGTATTATTTTAACATACTTCTCTGCCACACCAGACTTACGCATGCAGTACCACAGTTCCTCTCTTGGTACTCTGTCATAGGCTTTCTCTAGATCCACAAAGACACAATGTAGCTCCTTCTGACCTTCTCTGTACTTTTCCACGAGCATCCTCAAGGCAAATAATGCATCTGTGGTACTCTTTCTAGGCATGAAACCATACTGTTGCTCGCAGATACTTACTTCTGTCCTGAGTCTAGCCTCCACTACTCTTTCCCATAACTTCATTGTGTGGCTCATCAACTTTATTCCTCTATAGTTCCCACAGCTCTGAACATCCCCTTTGTTCTTAAAAATGGGAACTCGAACACTTTTCCTCCATTCTTCAGGCATCTTTTCGCCCGCTAGTATTCTGTTGAATAAGTTGGTCAAAAACTCCACAGCCATCTCTCCAAATTGCTTCCATACCTCTACCGGTATGTCATCAGGACCAACTGCCTTTCCATTTTTCATCCTTTGTAGTGCCTTTCTGACTTCCCCCTTAGTAATCATTTCCACTTCCTGGTCCTTCACTCTTGCCTCTTCAACTCTTCCTTCTCTCTCATTTTCTTCATTCATCAACTTCTCAAAGTATTCTTTCCATCTATTTAGCACACTACCGGCACCAGTCAACACATTTCCATCTCTATCCTTAATCAGCCTAACCTGCTGCACATCCTTCCCATCTCTATCCCTCTGTCTGGCCAACCTGTAGAGATCCTTTTCTCCTTCTTTCGTGTCCAACCTGGTGTACATGTCTTCATATGCCTCTTGTTTAGCCTTTGCCACCTCTACCTTTGTCCTACGTCGCATCTCGATGTACTCCTTTCGCCTCTCCTCAGTCCTCTCAGTATCCCACTTCTTCTTCGCTAATCCCTTTCCTTGTATGACTCCCTGTATTTTGGGGTTCCACCACCAAGTCTCCTTCTCCCCTTTCCTACCAGATGACACACCAAGTACTCTCCTGCCTGTCTCTCTGATCACCTTGGCTGTCGTCGTCCAGTCTTCCGGGAGCTTCGGTTGTCCATTGAGAGCCTGTCTCACCTCTTTCCGGAAGGTCGCACAACATTCTTCCTTTCTCAGCTTCCACCACATGGTTCTCTGCTCTACCTTTGTCTTCTTAATCTTCCTACCCACCACCAGAATCATCCTACATACTACCATCCTATGCTGTCGAGCTACACTCTCCCCTACCACTACTTTACAGTCAGTAACCTCCTTCAGATTACATTGTCTGCACAAAATATAATCTACCTGCGTGGTTCTACCTCCGCTCTTGTAGGTCACTATATGTTCCTCCCTCTTCTGGAAATAAGTGTTCACTACAGCCATCTCCATCCTTTTTGCAAAGTCCACCACCATCTGCCCTTCAAAGTTCCTTTCCTGGATGCCGTACTTACCCATCACTTCTTCATCGCCCCTGTTTCCTTTACCAATATGTCCATTACAATCTGCACCAATCACAACTCTCTCCCTGTCTGGGATGCTCAGAACTACTTCATCTAGTTCCTTCCAGAATTTCTCTTTCAACTCTAGGTCACATCCTACCTGCTAACCACATTATACATAACACCCTCAATTTCAAATTTTAGTCTCATCACTCGATCTGATACTCTTTTTACCTCCAAGACATTCTTAGCCAGCTCTTCCTTTAAAATAACCCCTACTCCATTTCTCTTCCCATCTACTCCGTGGTAGAATAATTTAAACCCTGCTCCCAAACTTCTAGCCTTACTACCTTTCCACCTGCTCTCTTGGATGCACAGAATATCAACCTTTCTCCTAATCATCATGTCAACCAACTCCTGTGCTTTTCCTGTCATAGTCCCAACATTCAAAGTCCCTACACTCAGTTGTAGGCTCTGTGCATTCCTCTTTTTCTTCTGACGCTGGATCCGGTTTCCTCCTCTTCTTTGTCTTCGACCCACAGTAGCTGAATTTCCACCGACGCCCTGCAGGTTAGCAGTGCTGGGGGCGGGCGTTGTTAACCCGGGCCACGACCGATCCGGTATGGGATTCTTTAGATGAACGCTCATATTTGTTTGGCACAGTTTTTACGCCGGATGCCCTTCCTGACGCAACCCTCTGCATTTATCCGGGCTTGGGACCGGCCTACAGATTGCACTGGTTTGTGCCCCCATAGGGCTGCATTAGTCATATGATATGTAATATGACATATTACATTACTTGTGGATAAAATGTGCCCTGCAACTGGCTGGCGCCCAGTTCACGGTGTACACCGCCTCTCACTCAGGGTTAGGTGAGACAGGTCCCAACACACCCGTGACCCTAGCAGCAGGACAGAAAATGGTTAAATGGATAAATATGGTATATTTATATGAAAACAAGATGGTCTCAAGTATAAAGTGACGATGAGCAAATCCAAACCACCACTTTTCTGTCATTCCAAAAAAAAAAAAAAAAAAAATGCATGTTAGCTTCCTGGAGGACTCAAATTTTCAGAAGTATGAATGTGTGTAGAGTATTTTGCTGTGGAAACTACTATCATAGACCAGGTGGAATAGGCTCCATCTTACCCGTGACCCTAATGGGGACATAGCTACAGAAAATGGATGCCAAAAATTGCCTACTGGTGAATGGCAGATGGACAAATCATTATTTTTTGCCGGCTCTATAATTGGCAACTACTATATACTCTAGTATAGGTGTGGCTTTTTGTTTTAATAATGATGTGTTATATTCTTCTATTTGAAAGATAGAATGAGGACTACATTATAAATATACAGTTTTTAAGAGTGTATATAGTATATAATATGGAATGGAGGGTCTCATGAGGCGGAACAGTGGATCAGTTGGGAAAGAGTTGGCCTCACAGTTCTGAGGACCTGGGTTCAATCCTGGACCCGCCTGTGTGGAGTTTGTAAGTTCTACCCGTGCCTGCGTGGATTTTCTCTGGGCACTCTGGTTTCCTCCCACATCCCAAAAACATGCAATATTAATTGGACACTCTAAATTGCCCCTCGGTATGATTGTTAGTGTGGCTGTTTGTCACTATGTTCCCTGCAACTGGCTGGCAACCAGTTCAGGGTGTCCCCTGCCTCTTGCCCGTTGATAGCTGGGATAGGCTCCAGCACTCTCCGAAACCCTCGTGAGGATAAGTGGCAAAGAAAATGGATGGATTGATAGGTCGATGGGTCTTATGACAGCGATAGGCTAAAGATAGAAGTACTTTTAGGTATCAGTCTCAGCTGCGTTGAACCAGGGGTGCTGTACAATCCAGCCGTGTTTTCTTTAATCAAACTTAGATGATAGAGTGGCAGTTTTATGGCAAGTGTCGGGCACCTTTGCAAAATGTGATTAGATGTAATGCATGAGAAGGGTGCAAGTGCAGCACAGTACAGGATTAAGCCTTAAGGAGATAAAAAGTGATGGTGCATAAAGAGACAAAATTCTTGCTGAATGCTCTATCTGCACCCTTGCCCCCCTTTATTTACAAACACAATGACGCCCTCAGTACAAATTGATAGCGCTGCTACAAGATCAAATGATAATGTTATAATTAAAATGTGCTGCCTCTGTTTGACAGTAAATAAATTGATCTATACCATAACCCCCTCCCCTACCCATTGTCCCTGTCCTTCCTGTAATAAAAGTAAAACTGTCTTGAGCCAACACAAACAGCTTTTATTTGTACCAAATAGTATCTGTGTGTCTTAGTTACATATGTACAAATGTATAAAAGATGATTCAATTTTTGCTGTTGGAAGGACAGGAAAAACTCATCGAAATTTCTACTTGTTATTTGAATTGTATCTTGCCAAGTTGGATCCGAAAGCCGATTAATATATATATATTTTTTTATTTTTTTTTGGGGGGGGGTCACAAATGATTACATGACTTAAAGCATGTGCAGCTATCAAGAGATCAAAAGAGAGGCTCTCGTTTGATGAAAGCAAAAACTGTCGGATGTGGATGAGCCAACCGAGAGGGAAACCGGTGAAAGTATTGCCAAGGACTCTCAAATGGCATCAGATATCTTAGACATTATAGGGTTTTGGTTCTAATTAAATTGTCAAAAGTAATGGACAATAGTGTATGGGGTGATCAAATGTTTAATTGCTTAACAAGAGTGATGTTTGTGATTGATTTTGTCAATATCTCTGGACATAAGTTTCATTCCATATAAAGTTGAGTGAATGTACCAAAGCAATACCATTTAAGTCTTGTTGGTGATTGTGTGAAACCAGTTGCTACACTTGATATAATCTGTCATCATCACAACTGCACAATTTCCCGTACATTTGTTAAGTTTCAAGGCAATATCATAGCTCTCCAATCGCATTGTAAAAAATATAACTAAATGCAATTCTGAAATTGTTTTCTTTGCCTTGAAAGTTGAAGAAAATGTACAGGGTATACCCTTCCCCGGTCGCCAGACAATCGCAGGGCACAAATGGACAAATAACCATTCGCACTCACATTTACACCTATGGGCAATTTGAAGCCTTTAATTAACCTGCCATGCATGTTTTGGGGCTGTGGGAGGAAACCAGAGTACCTAGAGAAAACCCACGCAGGCACAGGAAGAACTCTGCACAGGTCAGGAAGATTTCAACTTTGAGGCAGATGTGCTAACCAGTCGCCCACCGTGTTGTCCGTGTGTTATTTTCTTTGTAGAAAAGTATTAAAAATTAAAATAAATATGAGGTCAACCAGCATCCTGAAATGGATTGTCATTGTTATCCTTAGCGGTTACGCTGTTTGGATTTTTGACAAGATCAATAAAAAGAAAAGCATGTTTAATTCTGTGCGTTCTTTTAATTTGTTTCTTGTATGACTCTTTTGTGATAGTGTGACACTCATTTAAGAGAAGTCTTAAACTCCCAACAATTGACCCCTCCGTACAGGGCACTTAACCACGCCTCCTGAAGTTACGTCACCCCACGTGTGCTAACCTCAGACAAACAATTAGCAAAATTGGCGGCGCAGGAAGAAAAGACTAGAGCGAAACTGTCTGATTTACCAGCTGATTTCTCACTCGCATTCTTAGCGAATAGTGAAATCTCGTTGAAAAGCAGACAGCAGGGCTTCAAGTATTTCAGCGGGGGGTATTTCAATTGTATTTACATGCATATCGACGGAGAAACCATTGATATTAGTGCGAGATCTTTCCGGAGTCAGAGGAAGACCGAGAAGCCACATAATATAATATATTATAACCCAAAGACGAATTCGTCATTGACAGTTTCCTATTTTCGTGTTACATATCACACTTGTGTGCAGAATCTGTATGTGTATCTGTATAGCCGTTTGTGAACCGCCGTATCAAGGAAAAGAAGGCGAGGCTTGATTTACGAGTTGTTTCTCTCATTTTCTTGGTGTAACGTCACGCGCTCCCCTCAATAGTTATTCTTCAATTAGTGCCGAACCTACGTAAGTCCCGACTGAGTGCGACAATCACTACTTTATAGTGTCCTCAAACATCCTTCCTTCAGTCTTGGTGTCTCGGTGCACGTCGAAGGCTTTTAGGACTCGCTAGTCCGGTTTAGCTTAGCTCGGTAGCCGCCGAAAAGAGGAACGTTTGTGCAGATCATCGCAAAATATCGCTCAACACAGATCAAGTGTGTCAATCATTCACACGTAGCTAAGTTATGCAAGCGAAGAACTGCTAATTCATTTATATGAGACATGTATTGAAAATCAAATATAGGGCTTACCTTCGTGCAAACATATCTGTTCCGGTTGATTTTAGATGGATTCAGTTGATCATACGATCTTCCACAAAGTTTGATCCATTGAAGACATTTTTCGTACTGGGTCTTCGGTTTTGGAAAGGGTATGAATTGAACTCCACCAACTAGCCTTTCAGGATACCTGTCGTCACTATTACAAAGTACGTGACTACACCTCTTAACCATATCTATTGTTAAAGAACCCAAATGCGCGATAAAACGCTAATAAAAGCTATACTGGACCATGCAACGTTGTCTGAGGTAATAGCGGACGCCAACAAGGGGCGTGGTTTATGCAGATCTCTGGCCTCTGATTGGTCAGCGACGCGAATGACGCAATTTCTACGGAGAGGTCAATTGATTCCTCCCATTACAGATGGTGTAGTGGTACATTCATCTCACTTTGATGCAGGCAGCATGTGTTCAGATCGTGTGATTGCAAATAATTTTCTGTTCTTATATACGCCCAGCAACTGATTGGTGACCAATCCTGGGTTTACCCACCTTTTTCCCAAAGTTAGAGTGTCTCCAATGAACCTATAACCCCGAACAGGATAAGCAGAAGAGAAAATGGGTGAGTAGACAGCTAATTCATTCTCCATCCCTCATTAGTCAAATGACTCCCACTCTCACATTGTGCTTAGGTGTGTTTATCGGTCAAGGAGATGACTTCCTCGCTTAGATTGTGTCTTTGATGTACAAGACCTGAGATTAACTCTGCAGGAACAGTTGGAGCCAGACTTCAACTTGTAGTGTCAAGGTCAAACTCTGAGGGATGTGCACCAGAAATGGGCCGTCTGAGGTAAACATTTGGACCATTAATACTACAGTCTGCACACTTGAAAGGCTTTAACAACATACACTTACTGAGTACATTAGGTACATCTGTGCAATATAATGACATCCAATATAAGACTTATAAAACATCTTAACCTTCCCGTACAAGGGTAATAATATCTGTGCAGATCCAATGTATCAATTCATGCATCCATTATGTTTGTATGTGTATGTGTATATATGCACAGTGGCTCAGCTGGAAAGCGTTGGCTTCACAGTTCTGAGTTCCTAGGTTCAATTCAGGACCCGCCTGTGTTGAGTTTGCATGTTCTCCCCTTGCCTGTATGGGTTTTCTCCGGGCACTCCAGTTTCCTCCCACCTCCCAAAAACATGCATTCATTGGAGACTCTAAATTGCCCCTAGGTGTGATTGTGAGTGTGGGTGGCCTATTTAGCCTGGGATTGGCTGGCAACCAGTTCAGGGTGTACCCCGCCTCCTGCCCGAAGACAGCTGGGATAGGCTCCAGAACTCCCTGCGACCCTCGTGAGGATAAGCAGCAAAGAAAATGTATATATATATATATATATATATACATATAAAAGCCATCGCCCTGCTCGACTAAAAAAAGCTAGTTGAATATGTTTATTAATGCTGCTGTAATTTTTGGTGGCACAGTTCTCAGGGACTTGTTTGAGTTTAATATGTCCGCAATGGACTGCCTCAGATGTTCCCTGACTCTTGTCAAAGCAAAACCTTACGCTCAATGAAATGTCAAATAAAGTGTACAGGTCATGTATACAGTAATATGAAGACATAAACAAAGGTTGCCCCTGTTTCTTCTTATGAATTCAAGATAACCCATGATCCACACAGACTGGCAAATATATGATGCAACTGCTGCAGTTCTCCAAAGATTAAATGTGACGTGTGGGCTGGTGGCCACCATTGTGCCGTCTAGTTTGCACAACAGGAAACAACACAAGAAACAAAATACTCTATCTAGATTTTGACTCAGTGAAGGAACACTCACATATATTAAATATTTATGGGAAGCGGTTTTCCATAACTCCCCAAATGTATCCGTCATCAATCTGTGCATGAATGATTGTCCAATGTCTCCATGGAAAATGAGGAACTTTGCCTGATAGATTTTTGTCTGAAAAGTAGTAGGAGCGATGCAAAAATCAATAATGGGAGTTGTTTTCCAGCCACATTCAGAATAGAGAGTGCCGGGCAAAAAATGAGATCATGGCCACCACATGAGGTCAAACGGGCAAATAATCTGACACCTTTTATTATTGTGTGTCATTTCAGCAACTGAATGATTTCTTTCTGGAGTAATATTAGACAAGTAGTTCATTGCATTTTTAGTTTTAGGATAAATGATAAAGGAGACTCTTTTGACCCAGTAATCACAGGAAATTTGTATTGTTTATATTCTTCAAACGTAAACACTCAATGTTTGAAACTTATATTCACAGTTCACTTAAATAGGTGGACATACAATTAAATGAAAGCAATACAAAGACTGTACCTATACACAGAATTGGTCATGGGTAATAATACTTTGTCAGTGTCACATGGTGTAAAGTCATGAGACCGGCAATGTGTAGGCATCTCTAAATACAGTAAAAGCACAAGTTAAAGAGCAGCAGTAAAGACAAATGCATAAATGTTTGGAGACGGATGTCATTGTGGCATCTTACAACATACACTGTGCTGTGGAGATATAAGACCAGCTCGATGAAACCTAATGCTAAGTGATATTCTCAATCATTTGTTTTTTTATTCCACATGAAACCGGTCAGTGGCTCTAAAAAGTTCCAAGATGATTGCCTTTTGGAATTATTCTATAGTATCCAATTTTGAAACATCGGGCCAAGAAAGTATTTTTAATAATTTTGCAATTGATATACTCTATCTTGCATTAATATTGATTTGTGACGTTGCAATGTCCTGACTTTAGCGATGTTAAGTACAGAGTCATAGCAATAAATTGCACTGGTAATTATAAATATATATATATATTATATATATATATATATATATATATATATATATATATATCTTTCTCTGTATGTAGATAGATAGATAGATAGATAGATAGATAGATAGATAGATAGATAGATAGATAGATAGATAGATAGATAGATAGATAGATAGATAGATAGATAGATAGATAGATAGATAGATAGATAGATAGATAGATAGATTATCAGTTCATTTGAAGTCATTAATTGGCTACCAAAAAAAAAACACCCAAAAAATCCAGATTGTGTACTGCACAGTCTAATAAAATCTGACAAACTGATTTAATGGTCCCCTCTTTTCTCCCAAAACAATCCAAAACAAAGCTAAACATGTTTTAATCATCATCATGTGAAAACAATGTATGGTACGTGTCCTAAACAATCAATTTGAACTAAATTGACCTTTTCCCCCACTGTATGTAACTTGACTCAAGCCAGATTGTTTCATGCTATTATGATTATTTTTGTTCTTTACTGCATCTGGTGAGTTGAAAAGCATACAAAGAAGCGATATGAAGCTAAGTGCTACCTTCTTGATCACAACTGGCAGAAAACTGTTTTATTATGCAGAAGAGGTAGTAGGTCGACGCAGGGTGAAAGTAGCACCAAGACAGTTGGTGTGCATGCCAACGGACCTTGGGGGTGCAGTTAGAAGAAAGCTGATGTGAGGATCCTTTGCAACCTGCTGCGTTTTGTCCAGTGAGTCCCCCACCCCCCACTTATTAAAAAAAAAAAAAAGAAGTGACATCCAGTGAAGATGACAGGTGCCAGACCCGCACTGCGCCACAATCCAGTCGGAAGAGGCAGAGGAGTTTTGGGTCCCCCCCAGTCACCACACCTGTGCATTACTCTGTCACTGTTCTAAAGTGTAAGTTAAGGTGATTATTTTTTTAAGATGGAAGGCGATACATCATCCAGCTGTCACCCTGTACAATTGTGATTTCAGCAGAATAATGACAAGCCTGATGACATTCACATTATAATAATATTAAGGTGCTTATGTATGCTTGTATGGATGTGCTAATTATCCATGAAAAGTGTCCTTGACAGAAAAGACAAGAAAGCCGACATCTCCTAATTTGTGTCCTTTCGCATTCACAATTAACATTCGTCATTATTTGTTAATCAACAAATCTTCTTACTGTAAGCCGTGTCTACTTAGTAGAGGGGGGCAATGAGCCAATGAAGGAGCCATTATATATTATTGCAGACTTTAACATGTTAAGCAACTTTTTTTTATTTCATAAGGTAAAATTGAAATGTGCATATGGAGGTGTGGATTGGTACCCATTTAAAATTAAGAATTTGTGGGTTTGGTGGAAGTCTGTGCTACTAGTTGTTTGTTTTTGCATACAGTATTTCTAAAAGAATTGCAGACTCTAGACAATTAATTCAGAGTTAGAGTCTGTCTGAAAGTGTCATATTTATCTCATTCCTTTCAGATTCATACTGTATACCTCCTGTGAAACTGTCAGCGTCAACATCAATAGTTCCTTTGATGGTATTCTCTTTCTACTAATTAGTTGCTCTATGCACAGTAAGTCAAAATCAAGTTCTGAAAGGAAATACTGAGTTTTTTTTCTAACTTTCTAAAACATGCGTGCATCACTGTACATTTTGCCTCGGCTGTATTTAGTTACAAAGCAGAAGTCCTTCTGTAAGACAGGATTGTAAGGGGTGCTCAATGCATCAATTGCGATCGGTTCCGGTAGATCGCATGATATCGGGTGACATAAAAAAAAAAAGACATCAGCCTATCAAAAATCCCGCCACTTGATTGATATACAAATATAATCGGTGACTTGTTAATTTTTCTGACACACATGCACAAACAACGGTGCAAAAACATAACTGCAGCTGTACAATGGGTGCTAAGTTTGCCAGAACTAACAAGCTAGTCACTGAATTACCTCCGATTTTTATCTCTCAGTGTTTTCTCTTAAACGCAAAGTGCCACTGACACCTAAAACATAAAATATAGTATGTAGTTAACCAAAAAAAAAAAAAATCTCCCGGAATGGACTATCCGTTTGTTCACAGTACATCAGAATGTTGCCGGATATTGATTTTTTTCATCTCCAGCCATCAACAGTCTCTCTAGGATTTTGTGTTAAAGAAGAACCACGAAATGAAAGTCAGTAGCGGTCAAGTGTTTATACCTATTGTACTGGCGAGAAATTACCTGTTTTTTCTGCATGTTGTATTGTTGGATTTTGCTTGAACACTCGGGAGGATGGATTCACTCTTCCCATGTTTCCAAAAGACCCGATTCGTCATGAAAAATGGATTACACAGGAGCAAATGACCAGAGCTTTGTGTGTTCCAAATGTAGGCGTGTATAAATCTATTTGGGAAAAAAATAGTTGGCGGAGACTAATTTGTCTCACAATTTATAGCATTTGTTACGTGATAATTTAGAATAAATCCCCTTATTTCCAGTGTATGTTCCAGGAAGGCAGTGTGCTGTCCGTCTACTTGTCCAAAAGCAGTAGTATTAATAAAAAGCTCCGTCCGCGTCCAAAGACATAATCCTTCTCTGACAACATAACAAAAGTTCTGTGTCATAATAACTAAATAAAGTACGTAAGTCAGGGGTGCTAAAAGTGTCGAGGCATGCAGGCCGGTGTTAGCTGGCGCCCAGCGTTAACCGGCACGGAGGTGGGTCGGCAGCATGTGGGGAGCAGAAAGGAGCTCTCCCCCCACCGGCTACCAGTGACTGGGCACCCCTGACGTACTTACTTCGCATGGGTCCCCTGACTACGCTATATACACACGACTTGTAAAAGGGTTAGGAAATCAAACAATTGTGGGCAAGTCATTTTGAATATTTCATCGGGTTCCTTGTCTTCCTCGTCTGTCTGTCAGGGACTCTGTTGTCATTTAGAAGTGATCCGCATATAGTCTAATATGGCTCGAAACGATCGGGTAATATGGCCCCGGTCACTTCACTTGCTTCTGAGATGGTCTCTTCTTCAAAAAAAGAGCTTCATTCTCAGAAGGGGCATCAGAAAAATCCAAATATCTCTCTTGTTCATCTGGCATAGCAGGTGGCACAGCATGTTTTCTATGGCGACTCTCCCAGTGTGACATCTGCAATGACGTTGCAGGCAATACGGCCGTCACTGGGATGTCGAGTGAGAATTTCGCAACTTTGCGCTTTAATAAAATGCTCTGTGCTCACTTTTTTGGATTCGTATTATCATGTAAGGGATTAATATTATTTGTAATTTTGATAACAATACCTATTTTAAAATGTTTATTTTAGTGTCAGTTGCTTTTTAAGAAAGTGTATAAAAATGAGTGGGGGAGCCGGACCAAGTAAGAAGAGAAATACTTACCACATTCATATGGAATGTGTGGAGGAATATTTTACCATTCCACCCAAACTGATGAACATTTGGAAGTGTGCATCCATTCATTTTCTGTGGTGCTGTGGGGCCTATCTCAGCTGTCAACGGGCAGGAGGCAGGGAACACCCTGAACTGGTTGCAAGCCAATCGCAGGGCACATGGAGACAGACAGCCGCACTCACAATCACACCTACGGGCAACTTAAAGTCTCCAATCAATGCATGTTTGGGGGATTTGGAAGGAAAACCCGAGTGCCCGGAGAAAACCCATCCAGGCACGGGGAGAACATGCAACCTCTGTCATGCTCCTGGCTTCCTGCCCAGGCTGGGCATGGCTAGCCAATTAGTCAGCACACACCTGCACCTTGTCCCAGCTGATGCCTCCCAGTATATATAGGACCCGGAGGACGACTTGTCCTCTCCCAGATCGTCGTCCTTGATGGCTCGTTCCCACACTCCTGTTTGCCTGACTTCTGCTCTCCGTGTACCGACCCACGCCTGTCCACTGACCACCCTCGTAAGCCTGCCGTACTATTACTTCTGATTGTTTGGACTGTCTGCCTGATCCCAGACCTTGGACCGAATAAAGGTTTCCTCTGCACTGTCTGCTTGTCTCTGGAGTCATGCATTTGGGTCCACCCTCGAGCCCCGTTCATGACAGAACGATCTGGCCATAACATGGACCCAGCCGACTCAGAGGCGATCCGTCGCTCCCTGCAAGTCCAAGGCAGACGCCTGGTGGAGCAGGAGGCTGCTCTACAGGTAACCAACAAGAAGCTCCATGAGATCTGCACCCGGCTGGAACCGTGGCTAACCTCCCAGGCTAGCGTGGTTACCACGCCAACGGTGGCCACTCCACCGGTACCACCGGTTCCGCCCACACCGCTCTTCACGGAGCTCTCCTTTAGCAACATTACCCCGCTCTCCTGACCGGAACGATTCTCAGGTGACTCGGGGAACGTCAAGCCTTTCCTCGCTCAGTGCGATCTCCATTTTGAACTGCAGGCATCCGCCTTTCCCACAGACCTCTCCAGGATCGCGTTTGTCATTTCCCACATGCAGGCATGGGCCATGGCTGAATGGAGTCGTAACTCAGTAACTTGTCGTTCTTGGACGTCATTCCTCTGCGCACTCACCCAGTTGTTCCAGTATACGGTGCCGGAACGTAAAGCGGCGGCCTCCCTCTTGACGCTTCGCCAGGGTCATCGTCGCGTCCGGATCTGCGCCGCTGAGAGTCGATGGAAGAGGACGCCCTGCACGACGCCTTTTTCCAGGGGCTTTCCTCCCAAATCCAGGGTCTCCTCATCGCTGTAGATCTCCCTCCTTCGCTGGACGCACTCATCGCGTTGGCCCTCAAGGTTGACCAGTGACTAGTAATGGAGGATCAACTAGCCGCAATAACTGAGGGAGAGAGGGAGGGGGCCAGTCCGGCTGCTGCCCGGTCGTCCACGGCTGAACCCATTCAGGTGGAGGGTCTCGACGGGCCAGCCAAGTGTTTAGTATACCGCAGCGGAGTCCCAAGGATGGAAGGATCCACCCGTGCGCGTCCCTGTCTAGGAAGCTGACCCTGGCAGAGAGGAACTATGACGTAGGAGATCGAGAACTCCTGGCGGTCAAGACGGCGTTGGAGGAGTGGCGGTACTGGTGCAAGTGCCATTCGTGATCTTCACTGACCACAAGAACCTAGAGTACCTGAAGACCGCGAAGCGGCTGAACACCCGCCAGGCCAGGTGGGCCCTGTTCTTCACCCGCTTCCACTTAACTCTGTCCTTCCGCCCAGGCTCCAAGAACAGCAAGCCGGATGCACTCTCGCGTAACCACGAGGGGGAGCGCACGGAATCAGAGGCCCCGCCTATCCTGCCAGAGGCATGCTTCGTGTCCGGCTTCATCTGGGTGGTCGAGTCTCAGGTGAAGGAGGCCCTGGGAGAGACACCGCCGCCCGCGGATTGTCCGTCGGGCCGCCTTTTCGTCATTCCATCTCTGCGGGGAGACGTCGTCAACTGGGCCCATACCAACAAGACGGTCTGCCACCCGGGTATGGCAAAAACGCGTTCAGTGGTCGAACAAAGGTTCTGGTGGCCCAACCTCAGCAAGGACGTAAGGGAGTTCGTCAACGCCTGCCCGGTGTGTGCGGCCAATAAGACTTCCTGCCTACGGCCTGTTGGTGAGTTGCGACCCCTGTCCACCCCCTTTCGTCCGTGGTCACACATCGCACTGGAGTTCGTCACCGGCCTGCCGCCCTCCCAAGGGAACACAGTGGTGCTGTCTGTAGTGGACCGTTTCTCCAAGATGGTCCACTTCGTGCCGCTTCCGAAGATCCCGTCGGCCAAGCAGACAGCCCAGCTGGTGTTAGACGAGGTCGTCCGTTACCACGGGCTACCCCAGGACATCGTTTCGGACAGGGGTCCACAATTCAGCGCCCACTTCTGGAAGGAATTCTGCAACCTCATCAGCACTTCAGCTGGTCTGACATCGGGTCATCACCCGGAGTCTAATGGCCAGACGGAGAGGATAAATCAGGAGTTGGAGACCGGACTTCGATGCCTGGCATCCAGGGACCAGAGCACATGGAGCCAGCACATCAAGTGGGTAGAGTATGCCCATGGTCCCGTCAGCCCTGCAAACGAACCTGGGAAGCAGCTCGGAGGACACTGCTGCGCTTGAGCAGCGCCTCCAAGTCCGCAGCGAACCGCAAGAGAGGGGCCACACCAGTACTCATGGTAGGACAGTGAGTGTGGCTCTCCACCAAAGATCTCCCGCTGCGGACAGAATCCCACAAACTTGCTCCCAGGTTCGTTGGCCTGTTCCCAATTACCAAGATCATTAACCCGGTCGCCGTCTCACTGAAACTGCCCAGGTCGATGACGGTGCACCCTATGTTCCACGTCAGCAGACTTCACCCGAATCGCCCTTCGCCGCTGGCTCCTCCAGCCAAGACCACCCCCCCCCCGCCCCTCCGCATGCTGGACGGTGGGCCGGTGTATACTGTGCGCCGGCTGCTGTCTTCCCGCCGCAGGGGAAGGGGGGTCTAGTACCTGGTGGACTGGGAGGAATATGGACTGGAGGAGCGCTCCTGGATCCCCTCCCGTTTCGTCGTGGACCGCTCCCTCATCAAGGACTTTCACGCAGCCCATCCTGATGCTCCTCGGCCTTCCGGGGCCGGCCGTTGGGGGGGGGGGGGGCTACTGTCATGCTCCTGGCTTCCTGCCCAGGCTGGGCGTGGCTAGCCAATTAGTCAGCGCACACCTGCACCTTGTCCCAGCTGATGCCTCCCAGTATATATAGGACGCGGGGGACGACTTGTCCTCCGCCAGATGGTCGTCCTTGATGCCTCGTTCCCGCATTCCTGTTTGCCTGACTTCTGCTCTCCGTGTACCGACCCACGCCTGTCCACTGACCACCCTCGTAAGCCTGCCGTACTATTACTTCTGATTGTTTGGACTGTCTGCCTGATCTCAGACCTTGGACCGAATAAAGGTTTCCTCTGCACTGTCTGCTTGTCTCTGGAGTCGTGCATTTGGGTCCACCCTCGAGCCCCGTTCATGACAACCTCCACACGGGCGGGACCAGGATTTGAACCCTCGTCCTCAAAACTGTGAGGCTCTAACCAGTTGTGCCACAGTGCCGCCATGACAAAACATTGACAATGTTAATTATGTGGTGTTGTGCAAGATTGGCTGGATGTAATGATGCAAGGTACGTCAACTCACTGGTATTTGTCTGTGCTCTCAAACCGCAGACATGGTCACGATCCCCACAGACCCAAAAAAAAACATAGATCCCAGGAGGTTGGCTGCTTGAAAAGCAGATCTTGAGACAAAAAGGTTTGGGCACAACTTCTGTATAGTACATGCCTTACCTGATAAAGAGAAGACGGAGATGAGCTAACTGATATTTTCTAAGGACCACTGTCAGTCATGGCCCACAGAATAAGCATCATTTTCATACCCTTATGTCACCCTTTGCTAACAATATTCTATTAATGGTGTTTTCTGTTGGCCATACATAAAGAAGCATACGAAACCTTACAAATCAATGAGGTATTGTCTCAAGACCCTTCTTTCAGTGCTCTTTTGCATAAAAGCTTTGGGATAGTTACAATGAGCATTGAGTTGTTTCTAGGTGACCTTATTACTAGGCATCCTCAAATTTGAATCCAAGTGTTAGCATTATGGACCAAATATCTCACAATGAAAACTTGTTGAAGTGAACCATGCTGAATCTAGGCCAACTGTGGTGTGTCATTCTACATTTTACTGTTACCACCAGACACCACAACCTTAATCCACTCAGAGCAACAGGACCTCGTCGGCGGTTTAGTTCACTCACATGACTCATTCACTCCCAAGCTTATGAAAGACAAGGACACAAATACAAAAGCAAATACAAAAACATGACAGACAAAAGGCAAGCTAGAATTCTGCTTTTCACAGAAAAGTACGTACTTATTTACATGTAATTACTATATATTGAATAATTCTCTAAGAAGTAATTATGCAAATTAGCTTATGGGCTGTGACTATTGAAGACATTCAATCTATCTGTCTTTTACCTAGATGCAGAAAACAATCCAAAATCATACTTTTCTTGCCAGGTCAAGACAGCCTTCATATGTTTACTTCCAGTCTTTATCAATGCCACGGTCCCTTCAAGTTTCCTCTTGGATTTTATTGATTAGTCACTGCATCAGGGGACATTCATGTACAGATCACTGCAGGACTGCATACTGGCCATGATTTAGTTCACTCTCATATTACCATCAAATTTATTGTTCTGTAGTTCCTGTGAAGCCACAGGATTGATCCCTGGGACAGAAGCTTTTGTCGGTGCTCCACGATATTCAGTCATTTTTTAGGGCTATTGTCTTCTGCTTCTTCTTCTTCATCTTTTCCTTTCGGGTGGTCCAGTAAGGGGTCGCCACAGCTCGTCATCTTCTTCCACGTGCACCTACTGTATCTCCTACATCTTCCTCTCTAACACCAACTGCCCTCATGTCTTCCCTCACAACATCCCTCACGCAGTAAAATTAAATATTCATTTAAAAACATAACATGATGTGTGAAATACGTGACAAACTATAGCGTCACAAAATGATCTAATGTTAATGCAGTTGACAAAGTTCTCCTTTGATAAAAATATTGACTTTCTCCCCCCAAATTATTGAATTCTCATGGTCTTATAACTTTTGGTCAATATTAGCAAATTTTATATAAATGGTTTCCTTTGCTCGTTTGTATTTTATTGATTTTAGAAAAACTGCCTCTCCGTTGCAATGGCTAAAAATGCATTTCTCAGCTAGTTTTTCATTTTTCAATGTGTTGCATACACAAATAAAACCTGAGTGAAAATGGTAGGGGCATGCACATTGTGTACTTTGTATTGGGTGTCAGTTCCTGGATTTTCTCTAGATACTTTACTCACTGTTGGACATGTATTAATGGCCAGAAAAAAAAATCACATTATAAGAAAAAGTCCATTGATTTAAAACAGTGTGTTTACTTTGCGCTGGAAAAGCGAGTCCATCATAAAGAGAGCAGACCATGTTGTTGCTCATCCCTCCACATTTTGTTCAATAACATCTTTCCAGCTATGATATATGAAAGATGTTTACTCTTGAATACCGAAACATCAATATTTTGGAGGGAGGAGAGTGTCTTAAAAATAGTCCTTGCTGACTCGGAGCATCTTGGCTCTTTTTGGAGGATGTGTTGCCGAGTCAGCCCATCTATCGTTACCATAGAAACATCCATCCATCAATTTTCCACAGCACTCATTGTCATGGGTGTGCTGACTCTAGGCAAGAGGCGGGGTACACCTTCAACTGGTTGCCAGCCAATCACAGGGCACATAAAGGCAAATAACCATTGACACATTCACACCTACGGGCAATTTAGAGTCTTCAGTTAACCTACCACGCACTGAAGAAACAACAGGAAGCAGAACTGTAAGTAGCAGAAATGAAGATGTTGAGGTTCTCCCTCGGAGTGAGCTAGTTGGAGGGGATTAGAAATGAGCTCATAAGAGGGACAGCCAAAGTTGGATGTTTTGGAGACAAGGTTCGAGAGAGCAGACTTTGATGGATTGGACATGTTCAGAGACGAGAGAGTGAGTATATTGGTGGAAGGGTGCTGAGGATGGAGCTGCCAGGCAAAAGAGCGAGAGGAAGACCAAAGAGAAGGTTTATGGATGTGGTGAGGGAAGGCATGAGGGCAGTTGGGGTTAGAGAGGAAGATGCAGGAGATAGGCTAAGATGGAAAAAGATGACATGCTGTGGTGACCCCTAATGGGACAAGCCGAAAGGAAAAGAAGAAGTTTTTTTTTTTTTGGATGTGGGAGAAAACTTGAATACCTTTACAAAATCCACAGAGACGGGCAAAATATGCAAAGGTCACACAGGTGAGAGATGGAGTTTAACATGGATGCTCAGAACTGTCAGGGAGATGTGCTAACCGTTTGTCCACTGTGCCGATACCCATGGAAATATATAAAGTGTCAATATATCGTATACATGTAACATAGCAATCATGAAGAATGGTGCCATAAAAAGTCCAAGAAAACAAGTGGCAATAGGAAATTATCGGCAGTTTACTCTAACAACAATGAGGCCATTGTTATAACTATGCTATAAGAATCATCATTTGCTTACAATCTGGCTAATATTCCACTATAATAAAAACATGTCTCGTTCTTTGAAGACTCTTCCCGCAAGCTGCAAATATTTGTTTTCATTCATCATGCATTTACTGTGTGCAATACTTTTTTTATTTATTACAACATCCCTTTGTGTTACAAATATGGGCTATTCATGCAGTTTGCACTTCCCCCTACGTCTCATGAAATTAATTTTCATCCTTCTTAAATATTCTTTCATACGCATTGTGTGTTTTTAAAATAGTTGTCTTTTATAATTACATATTACAGCACAGATTACAAATAATTCTTGCATCGTCTAAATGCTCTAAAATGTTAACGTCCTTTTATGGATAGGTTTCCAATGACATCACCACCAACCTTAGACAAATCGGATAGATTAACAATAGAAAAAAACTTCATACTTTACCTATCACCTGTGTTCTGTGACCTCTATGACACGCAAGATGGCATAATTGGAAAGCTATCCATTGAAGGCCTAATCACTAATTTGTAGTTTATAAGAGTGAGATTGATAGAAGAATGATGACATCAAGTCTTGACTGGCTACATGTAAATCCACTTGATGCGAGACAAATAACAAACATAAAATTCACTATACTCATTATAAATGTAGCCTCCCTTGTAAACACCAGAGACATGCAGGCATGAAGAGAACATTGTTGATGTGACAGGGTACATAAACGGTAACTTTGGTCTAAACTGATCTTGGGGGTCCTTGAAACAGAATAGTCAGGATGCAGATGAGCACCTCTCCAACAAGTCATTTTTCTACTGCTGTAGAACTTGAACTGTCACCACCCTGTTTCCAAAACCCACAGCTAAGATGCTGATGATCCAAAACCAGTTCACAGTTAAGAGTCCTTTTAAATGCACACTGATGAGGTTTGTAATAAAAACCATAAATGACCTGATAAGTAAAGTGTTTTAACTTGGAGTGAAAATTGGACATTGTGAAGCCTATTAGCACATGATGGGATTGCTTTCTTAGCAACTATAATTTACCCCACCTAATTGCCTCATAAGCTGTAACACTAGGATATTGCCTCTTAAAATCTAAACCTTCCACTTAACGAACAGACCCTCTCCATTTCAAGTTTCTTGCTTCCTCAAGCCCTCTGCAACTGTTGGTGGGGAGGTTTTTTCTTTGGTCCTCTAACCTCAGGCTCCTCCTTTGTCAGTCGTCAAGAACTGTTTTGCTTCAAAGTCCACATCTTTGCAAGATCATTCAAAGTGCCCAAATGTCTTTTTGTTCCAACTGTTCTAGCGAAGAGAAACTCAGTGGTAACTTGTGAGAACTTTGTTCACTCTCCACTCCTGCTTCTTCCTCTCTTGTGTTTACTGTTGGCTTGATAATCAGTTTAGAGGTTCATTGCTGCCACCAACTGCCCTTATTGTGGAATGCGTTGAGCAATGGGGAACATGAACCAATTCTAAGAAATCAACTTTATTAGGGATCTCAGACTGTGTCCTTAAAGGACCCATGAGATAGTTAAACAACAAATGTGTGATTTTGACTTGACTTGTGAATTTTTGTGTCATAAACACGTCTGTGGCATCAAATACCCATAATATAAAAGTGTGCATACGGTATCTAATACTGTTTTGTATTTTGCACAGAGGTCTTCCAGACAGAATGCTGCATCATCATAAATAGATGGAACTTTCTGAAATAAAATTAAACTCACCACAGCCATTGGAGGACACAATTTTTTTCTGTATTCTCTTAAAGTATTTCTGTTTTGCAAATTTAAAGAGAGAAAAATATCAAACCCCCAAAAAATATTGTTAGTGTCTAGTTAGTGTTATTTTTGATTCACCGCCTTTCAGTTTACAGAAGGTTTGTCACATATCATCAATTTGAACAGTGGCAGCATGATAAGAATGAATCTGTCATTCGATTATTTTATGATTTGTCTTGTGTTGTGCTTCTTGTGTGTGCAGCGCTCACATTATTGTTTATCATGAATCCGCCTTGACTGTCATATTTCTCACATCAACCAACGTCTTCATTAAATTTGAATGCACTTCTGAAATGTACCAACATATGTGGCGTATGATGGGTCAGACAGTAAAATCGAAACATGTACAGTATTATTCAGATGAGATCCGTAATGGATGCCATTCAAACTAAACATGAAAATTATTTTAAATCTTTCCTACATGAATGGGTTTCACTTTATATTTGCCGTGTAACATTTTTCCCAGGATCCTCTTGTATCTGAGTCTAATGAGAGTTTACAGCCATTCATTTATGTGATATTAAAATCTCGGCAGGGAGGGGTTACTAATTTGAAATGCATCGGTAAATGTGAATATTGATTATTCAGAGTGTCGATGATGTTTTCTGATGTGTTTATGACAACATGGATCTAGGTGGGATCCAAAGCTCTTGCAATCTCTCAACAACAAAGGGTTTTGAGCATATTGAGAATTGTTCAAATAAATTAAGATGAGGCGTGACCTCCTAATTCTAGTGTTGATATGCACATAATGAAGCAAACAAAGCTGTGTAATCCTTTGTGGGAATTTGTCGTGTGTAAGTGGTCTGGGAACGGACATGGTTCTGCTCACTGAACATCCCTGGTGCAAAACAAATAGACATTGCAATGAGATGTATGTCTCTCCTGTCATGTATGGATACCATCTTCATGTTACTCCTTATAAGCAAAACTCAGAAATGCACTTGAGTGTCCCCGCTGCAGAAATTGTCCAATTACTTGCAACCACTGTGGAGAAACAATATACAACATATGGCGCGCAACCAAAGAGAGAATAGATCAGCTTATTTACTGTTAGATGCCAATATTTAAATCCACCAGTGTGTTGGATAAAACGCTCTAAAAATATCATCAGTGAGACGTATACTGCAAGCCAGACTGCTTATCAGATTTTGCCATAGTCTGATTGCATAATTGCACAATTCAATGATTTGATTGGACAGCTGATTATCATTTCAAATGACAAAAACATAAACACACACCACAACTAAATTCATTCTGAGGTTGTTGTTTTTTTTTTTTATTTGAGGCCTGCTAAGCTTACCGATAACAGATCCATTTATGCTAAAACATGAGTCCACAAATATCTAAGTGTCACAGTCAAGCATCACATTTAGATTCTTGGAGGGTAAAGCAAGAGTGATCTTATATGTAAATAATGTAGTTAGTCAACAACTAGTGGAAAAAAATATCTGAAAACGGTACAATTTGCAAGTCAGGCAAGCATCACAGAATGCTCTGCTGCTTGTCCTCCTGGCTTTATGCCAAACTGTAAAACACTGCTCGCAATTAATGTACACTTTGCTAGTACACACATTTCTGATTACATTTCAATGACTGCACCTGAGTTGTGTTGGGTGTGTGTTCCTCGTCATGTGTTCTTACTGAGTATACTTTTTTTTTAAACTGATACAGGTCTACCTATCTTGGCAGTATCAAGTCTTTCAAAGGAAGTAACGTACTATTTGATCTGCAGATAGACTCAATTGTTCAACCAATAACATACTTAAAGAAACATCTCCCATTATTACTGGAGAATGGACGAAAAATAAGTGTTAAAAGCTTGTTTTACCATATGGTGCATTTGTCTTTTTCATTTGTCTGCTATTGATCTGATTCGCTAGCTAACAACCAGTCAGTCAGAATGATCAATTGTCACCAATGGGCATTGCCATTTTGTGCTGATGACACGACAGCCAATTAGTGCAGCATGGATGCGTCACGTGATGCCTGTCGTTGTGCCAATGGCTTTTCCTACGCATGCTTTTGGGAGGAAACCGGAGTACCTGGAGAAAAGCCATTTAGGCGGAGGGAGAACATGAAAACTCCACACAGGTGAGGCCAGATTTGAAGCCAGGTCGTCAGAATTGTGAGGCAGATGTGCTAACGAGTCATCCACCATGTTTCACAGAAAAACATGACATCACATAATACAAAAATGATATCTATTCAAAACTGTCAAACAGCTGTGACTGATCTTTATTTTATGAACATCCAGTGGAAACCTTTCATCATCGTATTTCTATTTTTTCTCAAGTTATACTGTACTGTGAGTCTTGGTTGCTGGTTGAATGGTTCCCAACAGGCAAGTGAGATAATCCTTTTGTAAGAGAGGTTTTGGGGGTTGGGAGCTGGTTGACTATTTTCACAATTACTATAAAATGCCTGGTTCAAATTATGTATAAATCCATATTCAATTCCCTATCTTCCAAGTTCATAATAATTTTGTGGTGAGGAGAATTGTTTTGTGCATGACTGGCAAGTTGGGAGCCTCTGTAACCTTTTTTTGCAATCCAAAACTGCTGTTGCCCAAACTCAAAATGACTCTGTGGTTTTCATGTAGTTCAAGTAAAATAAAATGAAATGAAAACAATTGCACTGAAATTGCCCAGACCCACCACATATCTGAAATAAACACACAAAAAAAAAAAAAAAACCTTTTTGTGAGGACAGTGTGATGGGGTTCTGGATGACATTCATATATATGAAGCATCCACTGCCATGTGGCCCAGTTCTGAAATAGGTCATGGCAGTGCAAAAGAAAAACAACTTGAATATTATATCTTCAGATCAGAATCCAGCTTCTTTTAAAAATGGGTATTCATCGGATATCTACCAAAGTGACTCTTTTTCTCCATACATGGACAGGAGAGGAGATTTAATGCAGACATATACAAATAACATGCCCAATTCCCATAAGTCCAAGAGGGAGATGTTAGGTGAGCTCTTGGAAATACATGTCAATCAAAATTTGAAATTGGGACAGGGGCATGAAATCTGAATAAGGCAAAGCTGCAGTGTAAATCAATCTATATGCACTAATTACAATTGCTACCATTATTTCTGAATTGGTCTAGCAATGAGTGCATTTTAGGGCCTGTTGCTATCAGAGAATAAAGCTATGAATACAGGTGCATTTCTGATTCCTTTCAAGCAACACCTCACCTAAAATACAATTTCTGAGCACCTTTGTCACAATCTTCCAATTGCCATTTCTACATCCATTAACGATCATGGAAGCTGAACTAAAATGACAGTGTCAAACTTGAGGGTTACAGGCCTGAAGGCAGAAATAGTTCCTCTTTATGATGAGGATTTTTGATTTCCTTTAAATTTGTTACAATATACTTACAGTATCTACAGGAGCACCTATTATTTTGCCCACAGTAATGTTCATCCTTCCATTCAAGTGTGACGACCGATTTCACCCTCCCCAAAGTTGTTCGTAAATTGCTATTTGCTGAACCAATTATGTTGTGATTGACGCCGACACCGACTTGGGCTCAAGTCCACAAGGGCCAGTGGCTGTTTACTGAGCTGCTTGTGATTCACGAAGGCTCAAGAAACAAAGAGAAAGCAGTAATTTTGCTTATAATGAGGGGAACAAAATACAGAAGAGCAGCGGGTTCCTAAAAGGAGTTATTGAGACAAGAATGTAGACCCAAGCTTCTCTGGTGCAAAATAATGGCGGGATACCTTTTCAAGTGTCAAAAGGCAGAATAAAAGACAATCAGGTAGTCTCCACAGGTAAAGAGACAACAGCTGGAGGTTTAGAATGTAAAAAATCCACACATTGAGTTTCTTGTGGTAAGAAGCTGAGTTGATATAAGTGGGATTTGTACTTTTAATTGATGTATTTAAAAGCAGAGGGTGATGTCTGAAATAATTACCATGGTCATACAGAAGAATGATTACAATGGCAGGGAAAAAAAAATAGTTATCTAAGAATGATGCAACCTATATATGGTATTGTTTCCCCCTTCTACTTTGCTCAGTGAGCTGTTGTCAGTTGCAGAGGGTAAATGAGGTAAACAAAAGAATGCATCTGCAAATGAATGTGAAATGGGATATCTTTGCATTTGCAGTATCTATAATTGGACAAGTAATTCATTAGCACGCGTCTTTGCCTTCACCTTCGTGTTGGTCAGACTGTGGGCTTAATAAGAAGATAGAGTGGATGATGAAGAGAGACAATGAAAGTCAAGCCCTTGTCGTGAACTCGTTTTACTGGAGAATATCTGGAAAGACCGCAAATGAAATTGTTTGCATGGATGGGTAATTGCAACACGTAGTTTAAAATGGAGATGCACTTAAAAGAAAATTATATATATTATATACATACATAGTATCAGTAAGATATGTGCCGTACAAAATCTCCAAAATCTTTATTGTCAAGTATGTAAAAAAAACACACAAGGAATTTGTCTCCAGTAGTTAGAGCCATTGCGAGAACAGTTACAGCACAATAAAAACATTATTAGCAATATGGCAATGGTGGTACACCATTTGTTATTTTTGTTTCTTGCTTTTTTGTTGTATTTTGTACTTGTGTCTCCAATTAAGAACATACAGTACCATCCATCCATTACCTGAGCTGCTTATCCTCACGAGAGTTGCAGGAGTGCTTGGAGCATATCTTCAGGAAGGAGACGGGTGCACCCTGAACTGGTTGTCAGCCAATCGCAGGGCATATATACAGGGCAACTAAGAGTCTCCAATTAACCTACCAAGCATACCAAAGTGCTCAACGAAAACCCATGCAGCCATGCTGAGAACATGGAAACTCCACACAGGTGGAGCTGGGATTTGAACCCCTGGTCCTCAGAGCTCTGGGGAAGACGCTCTAACCACTCATCCAACTGAGAATAGTAAGAGGTTCCTCATCTGGAAAAATAGCCAAAGTGAATTTGTTTTTTTTGTTTTTTGGCTTTTTTTTTTGGCGGGGGGTGCATTTCTGAATTTCATACAGATCTTTTTTTTTTCTTTCACAAACTGGGTATGAAGAATCATGCCACTGATGGATGGGGTTGTATGGTAAGCACCCACATAACCTGTTATGTTTACCTGCCTGATGAGAACTGATATGGTAATCCATCACATTTTGTGGCTCTAAATAAAGGTGAAGTTCCAGAATTTTTTGTTTGACTTTTCTCTATATTGAGGTTCGTTCCGACAGTAGATGTCAATACAAAATTATGAAGGGGCCAACTGACCACCTAAGTATAGCAGCACATTGATTGGGTTCATTTTGATAGCTTTGATTATTGTTCAATATTTTAGGAGTGAAGACGCTCTTGACATTCACGTGTAAACAAGAAGAGGAAACTCAGTGTTTCAAGCATTGAAGTTTGTCTGAAGAGACAACTGACTGAATAATTGGCAACTTCAAATTAAACCTTGCAAAGTATCTCCCATTAGGGAGGGTGAATACTACAGAGGACATATTTAGTGCACCTTTATATTGCACTGTTCTAATTCATGACAACATTGTGTTTTAGCATGTAAAATAAATTAGCTTTAGTAGAAAGTTATTTGATTGCTCAACAATCAGATTTAAAATCCACCCTGCAGTGGCTCCTAAACAAGAAGAATTTCATCCCGCTGTGCCTCTTGTCCGCCATCTTCACCACTGAAGCTTTCGCTAATCCTGGAAGTTAAACCGTGTCTGTCAAGACTGTCAAAATTGTTGTTCTGTGTAGCTTTTTGAGTGAAGGGATTTAAAAATTGTTCAGGAGAAATTCAGTAGAATATGAAACACTAGGATTGGCTGGCAACCAGTTCAGGGTGTACCCCGCCTCCTGCCCGATGGTGGCTGGGATAGGCTCCAGCTCTCCCACGACCATTGTGGGTCTAAGAAAATGGATGGATGGATGGATGGATGGACAACAAACAAGGCTCTTTCACCGAAAGTCAAAGGAATCAACTCGAGCTCACCACTGACATGTTAAAGTCGGATGGATGCATGTCGACAAGGCTCTCGACAATCTCGTGAAACATCCACAACATACTATAAATGCTGTTTGATCAAATGTAAATGAGAAACGCGGTTTTATTTCTTTGGATACCCCAAAAGAATTGTGGCATCCTAAACAGCAATAATCTTCAAAGTAGAGGTAAAAGAAGGCCAATTAACCTGCTAACTGGATTTAAGGAGCCACAGAGCTATACATCATCCTGAATCTTGAGGCATATGAAACATTGTATCTATACGCATTCTACCTTTCGTTCCTCTGGATCTATTTTAGGTGAAGTGTTGCCATGGTTACCCAAGGTGAGGGTATTGCTTGTTGAAAGTGGATTTTAAGGTCTAGCTGAGTTAGAATTAGATAAAATAAGAAAGAAAACTTGAATCCTGTGTGTGTCAGTGAGGGCGTGTTTACAGTGTTTAAAGATCAGTTGGAGGCAGGTGAAGATGAGCGAGAGCGAACTCCTGCTTAATGGATGCAAAAAGGGATTGGACGGTTTTTACAGATACTGATGTTACTATTCAACGTTTATTTGAGCTAGTTCTTTTTTTTATGTAACTGCTGAGCAAAGCCAACCCCAAGCTCTCTTTTTTTTCAAACTCTGTAAGTGGAAATTAAAGAAAAACATGTTGGCAAGGACATCAAGGTTGGACTAAAAATTGGATATTTTTGGGTAGGTCCCATCTGCGACCAAACTGCTTCAGCAAAGGATGGATGGAGATGAATTTCTGATGGATACAAAGAAACCCTAAAAGAGGACAGTTGTGTTTAACTCCCATCATTAAAGGCAAACGTGGGATGGCAGAGTAGCTGTAACTCCTCTACTCTTATATAACACTTCCTGAAACAGGTTTTGGGTGGTAGACCACAGTGGCATGGAAATTGAACTGAATTGGATTACCTGCAGTAAGAGATTATCCTGCTCCAAACTTCATATGGAAAAAGAACTAAATTAAAGTCCTTCCTTAAGAGAAAATCAATTTAGTCTTTGAACAGTAACAATGTCCATCCATCCATCCATCGATCATCTAAGCCACTTGTCCTCACAATGGTCAAAAAGCAAGTATTTCCATCCAGAGAAGACAAGAGGTGAATCGGGTGTATTTGTTTGTAGTGCACTGTTCCATTCTTTCCATCTTCAAGTTAACAATATTCACTCATTTATTTAGTTATAGATTCATTTCCAGTGTGTTGAAACATTTGCGTTTTTTTTTTTTTTTTTTCCTGGCACGTAGGTCAAATTGTCATCTTTTGATTAGGAATTAGATGTTGTAATTCTCTGATCCTGCCAGGTGTTGTTGTTTATTTCCCAGTTGCTGGTTCATGGACGGCCTGATAAAAATACAAAAGACTACAATGTAAAAGTAGTTTGTAGCAAACCGAAACACAAACTATTCAAACAGTTCAATACAACATCTGTATATTAAAAGTGCCATACTGCTGAAAGTTTGCACATTTTGAGAATGAACCTATACAGGAATTTTCAATTGGACTGAATGCACCTTAGGTGTTGCAAAAAGCCAAGGACTGGAAAGATGTTTGAGGTGATTCTGTTTTTTTTTTTAGAAAAGAAAAGCATCAGGCTACAAAACTGTGGTGTGAACACTGATTTTAACTCAGTGTGCCTTGGTGCTGCATGGTCGTCACTCAACCTGAAGCATTCAGGCGCACATTAAATTATCCTTGACCAAGACACTGAACACCCCAGTGAAGGAGCCGCATTACCAGTCCTTTCGTGACAATACAATCCAATAATTATTGTCGGAAAGACGGGACATTGTAAAGCACTGTGGGGTGGTGGGAAAGCACAATATAAGTGAAGCCCTAAAACAATCACAAATTTTGGTAAGGGAAATGTATGTGTTGACAAATGGATCTCAAAGCATGGTAGGTTAAGTGAAGATTCCAAACTGTCCATAGGTGTGAATGCTTTCTATGTCCCCCGCGATTGGCTGGCGACCATTTCAGGGTGTATCCCGCCTCTCGCCTGAACTTAGATACTGCTACCCTTGAGAAAAAAAAGTGGTTCGAAAATGGATGGCTGGATGGACAGACGTGATTCATAATTTGTACAAAATTTGGCTACCACAAAATAAAGGAATAGTTTACATTAGAATTCCATATTGCATAAAATTTAGACAGTGTCAGTGCAATTAAGATAAAATGTTTACAAAGTAGAGTAGAAGATTTCCAACCACCTATGTTCTAATCTTACAGTACATACTGTATTGAGCTTGGTAACATTTATTTTCCAATGAAATACCAGGAACACGGACAAACAGCAAAACTTTCTTAGTTGGTTGAAAAGATTCACAAACTCACGTGAAATCTAGAGACATTTTTTTTCATCTTGACTGACAAAAAAATATTGAGATAAAACACTGAGATGCTCAGTCCATCATCTCTGACAATAGACACCAATATACAATGGATATCAACTATTTACACACCCTGTTCAAATGTCAGTTTTTGTGTAAATCAATAACATAAACTGAACTGGCATCACACACGAGTAAAAATATCTGCTACAGTGTACAATAAATATTTCACCCGAATGCTATAAGTAATTAAACTCACCCTTTGGCATCCACACACTACAACAAACGTGTGGCAATACAGCTAACCTAATCTGTAACTGCAACGTTTGACAGTACAAATGGTTAGTAGCTGCTTTGGGAGAAGCAAAAATCAAACGATTAACATCTTTCATTTAATTTTTTTGATGGATGAAGATTGACTCGCACCATAGGACATGGCAAACTCAGAAAATAAACAATGTTAATAACTACAGGATGAAGCAATGTGGGCTTTCTAATGGTGTTTGCAGGTGAAATGCTTTCACGGTGTCTTGGAGCGCTTTAAAAACATTCTGCCTAACAAAGAAATGCAAATCTGGCAAAGAATATTTGAGACCAAACTACACACAATCCGCTCTGGTTATAACGACAATACAATCAGATGTACTATGGTGGGACTTAAACAAACTTGATTCACAAAGAGGACTTACATCTGCAGATCAAGAAAGTGGAACAACAGATGATTTTAAAATTCCAGCTGAAATCATTTGAGAGGTTGCAAAAAGTGCTTCGGTACAAGACTGTCTGGTCACCACAATGGATGAATTGCAACTCACATTACCAAGATTGTCATAAAATATGCATCCATTTTCTGAGCCGCAGTGCTGGAGCCAATCCCAACTACCCACCCGAAACAATTTCCCAGCTAAAAGGGTATTTGGTTTACTTATGACACACTGATCAAAGATGGCAAAGGTCTCTGAGATCCTACAATTCACACAGCCAATTTTCCTTTGAGCTAGTCCAAGTTTTAACATTAACAGATTTTAGTCTTTGTAATGCTTATTTTGGACCATTTTAGGTTTAGTGTACCATGTGGCTTGGATTGTTGTTATTCATGCTTTCAGAATGTACATTTGGATCTACAGTACAATGGATCTAGGGTTTCATATTGTTATATTTAGTCCAAGTATTGTGGGTTGAGGCTATTGTTTTGCTTTGTTGTGCCTCTCGCAAGGCTAATCCAGCCAATTGCTAAATCTCCACTGTTGTCCTGCAGGAAATCCGTCAGGTATGGAATTATTTTGTTCATTTAGCTGTCGTTTTTAGCTCTCTTCTTTCTACTTGTCTTCCTTCTTCCATCAAGCCCACAGTGCGCGGGGGTATTAACACAAACACACTGGCTCTTTATTGCACCCAAATAAGTGGAGGGTAGATGCGTGGGTGCCTCCATCCCAGAAAGTTATTAATTCATGAATTCACCCTTGTCCCCTACCAACTTCTTCTTTAGCCAAAATTTGAGAAGGGAAAACATCATTCTGTTTTTGGAGCACAACAAGTGAAAAGCTTCTTTTCCAATACAACAGTAGCAAATGCACTAATATACTTTTACACTGACTCCTGAAAATTAATCTGCAACATGTTGTTGTGTCAACTTTAGTGAGTGTCATATTTGTATAATTTCTCACCATTTAAAAGATCTCCAAAGGTTTGCTAATAATTTGCTGGTCAAGCTAAACTTCAGAAAAAGACAAATCGGCTTGAAGAGCATCTGGATAGGCTCAGAATGTTGTTCCGCAACAAGTTTTTAGCATACAGGTACACACATTATCTGCGCATCTGCAATAACTTCCCGAGATGAAGTTTCCTCAGCTGTAACAGCTACAGTAGATGGGGGAAGTGGAACAGTTGGTGCTCCAGCAGCATAATCCATTCATTACAAACACACCTTTATGTAGTTTCGCCAGTGATGTGGAGTGGAACAATTTTAATGCACCTCCATTTCCAATCTGTCTACCTGTTGCCATTTTTTATAAAAACTTAAAAGCAATTGGTTCCTGTGAGGCGGTCTGGTGACTCAGCTGGTAAAGTGCATGCCTCACAGTTCTCAGGTCACGGGTTCATTCTCGGACCTGCCTGTGTGGAGTTTGCATGTTCTCCCTGTATCTGCCTGTTTTTTGCCCGGGCATTCCAGTTTCCTCCCAAATCCAAAAAACATACGTTGATTGGAGACTCTAAATTGCCCTTAAGTGTGATTGTGAATGCGACTGTTGTTTGTCTCTATCTGCCCTGCGATCGGCTGGCAACCAGTTCAGGATGTATCCCGCCTCCTGCCCTTTGACAGCTGGGATAGACTCCAGCACTCCCTGTGACCCAAGTGAGGATAAGTGGCTAAGAAAATGGATATGGATGGATGATTCCTGTGATTATATGACGTTTGTGTTCAATTAAACAGGCCTAAATGTCACACTCAGCAAGTAAATTTGGGAGTAAATTAGGATGAGGTATCATTATTTCAACATTTACACTTTTTGGGGACATTTTTTTAATCGTGGTTGGGATCTAAAGGCCCATCCTCTACCATCTGGAATAAAAATCTGCCAGATTTTGAGCTCCATTCTTCCCGTCCCGACTAAAGTCAGCAAAGGCTGTAAATAATACCCTGACCAATTGATATCAGTGATATTTCTTTCACTCTGATCCTCCAACATCCCAAAAACATGCATGGTAGGTTTATTGAAGACTCCGAATTGAATGTGAGTGTGACTGGTTGTATGTCTCTATGTGCCCTGAGATTGGTTGGAACCAGTTCAGGGTATACCCCGCCTTTTGACTGAAGATAGCCAGGAAAGGCTCTAGCACTCCCATGACACCTGTGAGGATAAGCGAATCAGATAATGTCTAGATGGATGATCTTCTGGTAGCGAATAACTGTAGAATAATAATCGGCATGCTGCTTGTCCTCATTAAGGTCGTACATGAACTGGAACCAATCCTATCTGACTTTGGGCGAGAGTCGACTGGTCCCACACAACATTGAGTTGAAGAGTTTGTTTTCAAAACGAGACATAGGCATTTTTTATTTCAGATTTACGAAACTCGCGCCAAAATTATCCAGCTCCGAATGGATAATTTTGGCGCGAGTTTCGTAAATCTGAAAAAAATGCATATGTCTCGTTTTGAAAACAAACTCTTCAGTTCATTATTTACTAATCACTTCAAAAAGCAGATTATATTAGCAACTTTCTAGCCATGACACAGTGTCTACCAAGTTTGAATACAATCTTTTAAAAGAACCAAGTTTGTACTTACCTGACACTGTGAATAAGAATTGGAATAATCTCAATTAGTTATTGTGAATGGTTGTCTGTTCCTTCATGTGTTTTATGATCTACTGGTGACCATTCCAGCGTACCGTCTGCCTTTCACCAATTTTCGTCTTGGATAGACTCCAATTACACATGACCCTGAACAGTATAATCAGTAAAGAAAACTGATGACTGGAAGTCTTAAGATCCCGCTTAGTGTGAGAATGAAAAGTGTTGCAGACAAACGCACAAAAGAGTAGACTTTGCTTGTGCTTTGACAAGATAATTAGCGGATCAACAAATAGAAATAACCCCACCTAAAAAACACAACAACCCATTAAGAAATATTGGAACAACCGCTGGCAGCTGTTTAGTTCATTTTACATTAAAGCTAAAAATATGACAGCATAGATGGCTGGCACTGCCCACATATAACCAAATTGTCCCACCAGGCACATGAAGAAACACATGGAGATTTTCTGACATTGTGGCTGGGATTATGACGGGAAGATTGTAATAGAAGATTTAGAGGTGAGAGACTTTGTCACCACCTGACATTCTCCCCTATTTTATTTTACATTTCTGAGTATGTAAAGTATATCACCCTAATCCTAAAATATTCTGTTCTTAACACATGAATATGCTCATTCAGCCTCAGGCAGTCATACTTCAGTTTTCCTGCTGTCACGCACATGAGTTGAAGCCCAGTAACATTTGGAGAGCTCATTTGCACTGTGTGTGGCACATGACATCGCTATTGAGTGTAATCTTCCAAGGCTTGCCTACATGGACTGGGCTTGTTAAAATGTGACATAAATAAGTCCTAGGACCGAGACACTTGCCTCTCGGGAGCACGAAGTGGCTAACAAGCACATTAGGCATTTCAACGACGTGGTGCACATTGTTCACAACCTTGCTTCGGGCTCACACGCACACTAACATGTACTGTAGCCCCCCCCCAAAAAAAAAAAAAATCTTTAGAGAGCAACCAATTATTGGTACCAATATTTTGGAATTTTTACATACAGTATTTTGGCCTTTTTGTTTTTTTTTTTTGTTTTTTAGTTTGACGTGCCACAATCAAGAAATGAAAAATGAAAACTGGGTAATTTCAACTCAGATGCAGCCACCCCTCTCTCTTTCTCCTACCATTTCCGTCCCATACGTTTTCCACCCACGGCGCCATTAAAGTGTTTGTAATGTCTCATTTCAAACGCAAATCATCTATCTTGATGAAAATATATGTTGAACTGTATCATAAAATGCATAACCTTTTCAATGTTTTTTCCCCAAAATACAAGTGTTTATGAATTAAAGGACGCGAACTTTGACCTAGTTTCCCGTGTCCGAAAAACTACTCGTACTTCACTACAGGTGGACCTGCTGTTGTGCCTGGTTCTGTCTGGTCATGGCATCAGTTTACCACGTGAAATTATATTTATGGTGAAGCAAGCTATCACCAGCTATTTGTCTCAAATTAATGTGGCAACATTTTAAATTTTAGATTCTGTTCATTAAAATCCTTATTTGTGAAGATATACCAACTTAGACTGTGGAATACATTATCAGCTTCTTTTTTTTTTTTTTGGTGCGACAATAAACGAGACTTGTACACGGAAATTAGTAACGCACATTGTACTGCATATCGTTTCTCATACAAGCACAGGCAGATCCATCGCGCTGTTCAATCAACAGCCGGGTGGTCGTGTACCTATTTACTAAATACACGGGGTTTGTATAATTTTTAAAGAAGACTGAAAATTTTGCATATACATTCAGGATATCAAAGCCTTTACTATTTATCAGTTAATGACTAACTAAACCAAACAACAACTTCACAAATGCTTACCAGTCTTTGTTTCCAACAGGAGGCACATCCTGCTCCATGCGTATGACTGCTTGCTCTTCACTTTCTTAATGCCCAGCCATTTCATCTGCATTCGAATGTGTGTGCTGTCTAACTGGCTCCAATTGAAAACCTTTAACAGCTTTATAAAGCTCGTATTCTTTACCGTCTTCGTGGTACCCTTCAGAATAGTGTTCAATGCTCGAAATATCGGAAAATTCTTCGTTGTTCTTACAATGTATTCCATTGCTCACCATTGTTGACACCGGCTATAATATCACGTTCCTACTCAGCTGTTTCTGCTTTGTTTTTGTCTTTTTTTTTTTTTTGTGAATCCAGCATTTTGTGATAATTTTTTTGCCGATAATCGAAAAATAAAAACGTTTCCTTCATAATGGAATTCAGAATCGAATTCTGCATAAAAAACTGTATAATGCTAGCAAAACATTGCACTGAGGACCTTCCATAAACTTTAAGCACCCATGAGTAAGGGGCACAGCCCATCTGAAGTGGAAGCTCTCCTCACAAACCATGCCGGTGTAATGGTGTGAACGCTCCCGGGGCTGAAATGTCTTGTTGTGATTAATGTGCATGCGCGTATATTAATGTGCATTTTGTTAACTTTCGGCAAGTCTGAAACGTCGCCATCAATGCTTCAATGTGTACCATTTGACAACTTGTCGCCGAGTGTTCATCTTCGCTATCATTATGTGCGTGAAATGCTTTGTTGAAATGCTGCTCGGAACAACATTGGTGACTATTCGCTATTGTGGCTCAACTACTCTGTTCTTGAACGCCTATTTTGTGTCAGCTATTTTATCGCGTTTGTGTTCTGTTGATGTGTGTGAGATTAAATTGTCAGAAACGCAATACAACTGCCGTTTCGCATTTTGCTGGTTTGAACAAAGGGGACGTTAGTCTAAATTCACACATAACACTATGGACGTCTCAGAAAGACGAACACAGTGAACGTACGTATATGTGTATATCTTTTTATCAACTTTTGTTTTAAGGTTAGGTTAAGGTTAGGATATAACATAGGGTTAACTAACTCTATCTAGAAGAACGAGGAGGAGGAATGAGAGCGGGTCATTTCCCAGTCAGCGTCGGCTACATCCTCAGATTTCCCCTGTTATAACACGTGCATTAATCACAAGGAGACTTTTCAGCACGGGGGAGTGTTCAGACCATCACACCTGTGAGAGAAAAGAAGTTTTCTTGTCTGGAGACACTTCACAGAGCAAAACAAAAGTGTAATAAACGTTTCACAACTACTACTAACATTATGTTACAATGAGCAGCAGAGTAACGTACTTTGTAAGAGCGGCATATACATTAGCGGCAGCTCTGCTAGCTTGGAATACCTCTGGACATGACTGAGACTTTCTTGAAAGAAAGGAGCTGAATGTGTCGATATGGAGAAAGTCCATGATAGCAAAAGCATGTGTGTAAGATTGAGAGAAAGTATGTAAAAAAAAAAAATCCACTTGTTTTCTTGGAGGGTGTGTGCAAAATATGCTTTGATGAAGTCATCATGGGCACACGATTTTTTTAGGGTTAAATGAAAATGCTTAAGGCATAACATACTAATAATCAGTATGGGTCCTGAAAATCCCAAAAATGGTCGCAGGTAAATGAAAATCTTGACTATATTGAGTAATATTTCAAGTGTAAATATGTAGGTCATTTCAGAATGCAGTGGAACCCTCAAAGTCAAATATGTAAGTACTCGTATAATTTGGAGTTCAAGCCAATAGTAATGGAAAATGCGTTCGGACGCTCCCTGAGAAATAGGGTGAGAAGCTCAGTTATTCGAAAGGGGATCAGATTAAAGCTGCCGTTCCCCTGTATCGAGCGTAGACAGATGTGTCATGATCCTGGATTCCAGCCAGGGCTGGGCGTGGCCGTCTAATCGGAAGGGTCACACCTGCGCCTCATGACCTCCGATTAGACCCAGTACATATAGGACCTGGGGGACGACAGAGACTCTGCTAGATCGTTGCCTCTCATGCCTCGTTCCCGTACTACCGTACTCCTGACGTCTACCTCCCGTGTACCGACCAACGCCTGTCTCCCGACTTACCCCGTAAGCCTGCCGTTACTGATCTTGCTGCTTGTTTGGACTGACTCCCTGGTAACCGACATTGGAACGAATAAAGGCTTATTCCGCACTGCTTACCTCTCATCTGAGTCGTGCATTTGGGTCCACCCCCGAGTCTCGTCCGTGACAGAACGATCTAGCCAAGAACATGGACCCAGCCGACTCTGAAGCCATTCGCCGTGCGCTGCAAGTGCAGGGCAAACGCCTGGGTGAACAAGAGGCTGCTCTCCAGGGTATGACTCACCAGATCCAGGAGCTCTGCACCCAGCTGCAACCGTGGCTAGCCTCCCAAGCTAGCGCGGCCGCTCCTGTGCCTTCCCGTGCCACCATCACTCCGCTCTCTCGACCAGAGCGGTTCTCAGGCGACTCCGGTAACGTCAAGCCCTTCCTGGCGCAGTGCAATCTCCACTTTGAGCTGCAAGCTTCCGCGTTTCCCACGGACCGCTCCCGGATCGCCTTCGTCATTTCCCACATGACAGGGAGGGCGGAGGCATGGGCCACCGCCGAGTGGAGCCGTAACTCGGAGACCTGCCGCTCGTGGGCGAGCTTCGTCTGCGCGCTCACCCAGGTGTTCCAGTATGCGGCTCCGGAACGCCAGGCGGCGTCGTCACTCATGACAATTCGCCAGGGGGGTCGCCGCGTGTCCGACTACGCCATTGAGTTCCGGATTCGGGCTGCCGAGAGCCGCTGGAATGAGGAAGCCCTCCATGACGCGTTTTACGAGGGACTGTCCCCACAGATCCGTGGTCACCTCGTGGCCATGGATCTTCCGCCTTCGCTCAACTCCCTCATCGCATTGGCCCTCAAGGTGGACCAGCACCTCACCGTGCAGAGACAGATGGAGGGCCTGAGGGAGGAGGAGAGGGAGAGTCGCAGTCCGGTTGTTTCCGCTTCCCGGCCACCCAGGTTGTCAGCTTCACCGGAAGCCATGCAAGTGGAGGGGCTTGGCAGCTCAGCGGAGGAGCGCTTACGTCGGCGACGAGAGGGACGCTGTTTTTACTGTGGGCGTTTGGGACACTTGATCGCCCGTTGCCCGACTCGATCAGGGCATTCTGACATCAGGATCGCTACTTCGGTGAGTGTGCGGTACACCGCGACGGGGTCAGGGAGGTCCCTTCTTCACCTCACCTTGGGAACGGACTCCCGTTCATGCTCTGTGACGGCTTTCATAGATTCTGGGGCGGAAGCAAACCTGATAAATCCCCGCGTGGTCGAGGAGCTGGGGGCGGCAACCTTTCCCACGCAACGGTTTCGTCACGCCTATGCCGCCAACGGCAAGTTCCTTTGTCGGGTTACACATCGTACTCAGACGCTACGTATGAGCTTTCCGGACGCTCACTCGGAGCGAATTAGCTTTCATGTCTTCGACGCACGTAGTAGCGACATCATCTTGGGCAGCCCGTGGCTCAAACAACATAATCCGCACATAGATTGGACCACGGGTCAAATCAAGACTTGGGGTGAGGACTGTCTCAGTCGTTGTTTCGCTGTCCGGAGAGACAGGGGTATTCAAGTCGCGCCGGTTCGGCTAACAGAACCTGGTACCGCCCTGGACCTGACCGCAGTGCCCTCCTGCTATCATGACCTACGGGAGGTCTTCTCTGAATCTAAGGCAAAGTCTCTACCGCCACATCGGTCATACGACTGCGCGATTGAACTCCTGCCAGGCACCTTTCCTCCCAGAGGGAAACTGTTCTCTTTAACAGGACCAGAGCATCAAGCCATGAGGGACTACATCAAGGACTCGCTGGCAGCCGGACTCATTCGCCCCTCATCTTCACCAGCCGGTGCGGGGTTTTTTTTTTGTCAAGAAGAAGGACTCCACGCTGCGACCCTGCATCGACTACCGAGGACTGAACGACATCACAGTCAAGAACAGGTACCCTTTGCCGCTTATCTCTACAGCATTCGAACTCCTCCAGGGAGCCCGGATCTTCACCAAGCTCGACTTGCGCAGCGCTTACCATCTGGTGCGGATTCGGGAAGGGGATGAGTGGAAGACGGCGTTCAACACCCCACAGGGCACTATGAGTATCTTGTGATGCCCTTGGACTGACAAACGCTCCGGCCGTTTTTCAGAACTTCATTAACGACGTGCTCCGGGAGTTCCTGAACAGATCTGTCTTTGTTTACCTGGATGACATTCTCATCTTTTCAGCAGACCTAGCCTCTCACATTCAACAAGTCCGAGAGGTGCTCCGGCGTCTGCAGCAGCACCAATTATACGTGAATATGGATAAGTGTGAGTTCCATCAGGCATCCGTGTCCTTCCTGAGCTTCGTCCTGGCTGAGGGAGAGATACGTATGGATCCCGGGAAGGTCGACGCGGTGCTGCGGTGGCCTACCCCCACCAACAGGAGGGACGTGCAGAGGTTCTTGGGATTTGCCAATTTCTATAGGAAATTCATAAGGAACTTCAGTTCCGTGGCCGCTCCTCTGCATTCGCTCACTTTGCCAAATACCACCTTCGACTGGTCCGGGACCTGCCAGGAGGCCTTCGGCAGGCTCAAGGCAAGTTTCACTACTGCGCCCGTTCTCATTATTCCGGACCCCGATAACCAGTTTGTGGTGGAGGTGGATGCATCGAATTCAGGAATCGGAGCAGTCTTGTCGCAGAGGAGTCCCAGGGATGGAAGAATTCACCCGTGCGTGTTCCTGTCTAGAAAGTTGACCCCGGCAGAGAGGAACTACGACGTGGGAGATAAGGAACTGCTGGCGGTCAAGAGTGCGTTGGAGGAGTGGCGGCACTGGCTGGAGGGCTCGCAAGTACCGTTCGTTGTCTTCACGGACCATAAGAACCTTGAATACCTGAAGTCCGCGAAGAGGTTGAACGCCCGTCAGGCCAGGTGGGCTCTATTTTTCACCCGCTTCCACTTTAAGGTGTGTTACCGCCCAGGCTCCAAAAACGGCAAGCCGGATGCACTCTCGCGGGTCCACGAGGGAGGGCGCACTGATTCAGACGCTGCTACTATCCTCCCAGCGGGGTGCTTCGTGTCCGGGTTCACCTGGTCGATCGAGTCGCGGGTGAAGGAGGCCCTGGAAGAGACACCGCCACCCGTGGATTGTCCGTCGGGCCGTCTTTTCATCATCCCATCTCTGCGGGGAGACGTCATCAACTGGGCCCATACCAACAAGACGGTCTGCCACCCGGGTATGGCGAAGACATGGTCAGTGGTCGAACAAAGGTTCTGGTGGCCTAACCTCAGCAAGGATGTAAGGGAGTTCGTCAACGCCTGCCCGGTGTGTGCTGCCAATAAAACTTCCCGCCTACGGCCCGTTGGTGAGTTGCAACCCCTGTCCATCCCCTTTCGTCCATGGTCACACATCGCGATGGACTTCGTTACCGGCCTGCCGCCTTCACAAGGGAACACAGTGGTGCTGTCCATAGTGGACCGTTTCTCCAAGATGGTCCACTTCGTGCCGCTCCCGAAGATCCCGTCGGCCAAGCAGACAGCCCAGTTGGTATTAGACGAGGTCGTCCGTTACCACGGTCTACCCCAGGACATCGTTTCGGACAGGGGCCCGCAATTCAGCGCCCGTTTCTGGAAGGAGTTCTGCAACCTCATCGGCGCTTCAGCAAGTCGGACATCGGGTCATCACCCAGAGTCTAATGGCCAGACTGAGAGGATTAACCAGGAATTAGAGACCGGTCTTCGATGTCTGGTATCCAGGGACCAGAGCATGTGGAGCCAGCACATCAAGTGGGTGGAGTATGCCCACAATTCCCTACCCTCCGCTTCAACAGGTATGGCTCCACTCCATGTCGTGCATGGGTATCCTCCGTCCCTGTTTCCTCCACTGGTCACAGAATCCACAGTTCCGTCGGCCCTGGCCGTGGTGCGACGCTGCAAACGGACCTGGGAAGCAGCTCGGAGGACACTGCTGCGCATGAGCAGCGCCTACAAGGCCGCAGCAGACCGCAAGAAGAGGGCCGCACCAGAGCTCAGAGTGGGAGAGCGAGTGTGGCTCTCCACCAAAGATCTCCCGCTGCGGACGGAATCCCGCAAACTTGCTCCCAGGTTCGTTGGCCCGTTCCCTGTTTCCAAGGTTATTAACCCGGTCGCCGTCTCGTTGAAACTGCCCAGGTCGATGAGGGTGCACCCTACGTTCCACGTCAGCAGACTTCGCCCGAATCGCACGTCGTCGCTGGCTCCTCCGCTCAAGTCCCCCCCGTCCCCCCGCATGGTCGACGGTGGGTTGGTGTACACCGTGCGCCGGTTGCTGTCTTCCCGCCGCAGAGGGAGGGGGGTCCAGTACCTGGTGGACTGGGAGGGATATGGCCCGGAGGAGCGCTCTTGGATCCCCTCCCGCTTCGTCGTCGACCGCTCCCTCATCAGGGACTTTCACGCGGCTCACCCTGATGCGCCTGGGCCGTCCAGAGCCGGCCGTTGGGGGGGGGGGGGTACTGTCATGATCCTGGATTCCAGCCAGGGCTGGGCGTGGCCGTCTAATCGGAAGGGTCACACCTGCGCCTCATGACCTCCGATTAGACCCAGTACATATAGGACCCGGGGGACGACAGAGACTCTGCTAGATCGGTGCCTCTCATGCCTCGTTCCCGCACTACCGTACTCCTGACGTCTACCTCCCGTGTACCGACCAACGCCTGTCTCCCGACTTACCCCGTAAGCCTGCCGTTACTGATCTTGCTGCTTGTTTGGACTGACTCCCTGGTAACCGACATTGGAACGAATAAAGGCTTATTCCGCACTGCTTACCTCTCATCTGAGTCGTGCATTTGGGTCCACCCCCGAGTCTCGTCCGTGACAAGATGTAGTGGATCGGGTTGGGATGCCTCCCGGAAGCCTCCCTAGTGAGTTTTTCTGGTAATCTTCCATCAAGAGGAAGAAGGTCCAGGGACCACCCATCACACGCAGGAGAGACTGAGACACAATTGGCCTCGGAACACCTCAGGATCCCCCTCGGAATGAGCAGGACAATGTGGCAAGTAAAACTTTCAAAGGTTGGGTGATAGCAAACAGAGTGTTGAAAAGATTGTGTGTGTGTTTTTATGTGTGTGTGTTTTTATGTGTGTGTGGTTAGGTAAGTGGGTGGATTGCGTATTTACACGCGCATGCACGTGTATTTTTCTGTGATGTAGGAAAAGCATCTCTGGCTATTCAGTAAAATATGACAAATATGATGAATAACCAATTACATTCCAAATTAATGTTTGAATGTTGGTTTTTAAAACAAATTGATTGCATTCACATATCTTCTTTCTCCACTTCTTTCCTCTGCCTTCTTCTCTGCATCACAGCTGCATTGGCAGAAAATCTGATTTTTCACATGGGCAATTTTTCTCCTACTGAGAGATTATTTCAATAAAAAATAAACAGTTTTACCCCCTCGAGGCATTATAACAGTCAAATGATCCACTCAGAGAATGGAGCTTTAAAAAAATGAATTATGCATGTTCATTGTTGAGACTTTTGCCCGTAAAAAAATATGTCTCTTGCTGATGATCTGGAAACTGTTAAACCATCAAATAATTGCAATGTACATCTTTTTTTTCCCCTGAATAATAATTGCGTGATGATAATCAAAGCAGTCAAATGGCATTTCGCGTACAGAAATCTCGTAATTTTTCTTCTTCTTGCAATTACGCAACTCGTCCACGGCATAATGTTCATTCAGTGTGTACATTACTTCTTCATTTCATTTGCAGAAAAGAATTTACGTCTATAATATACTTCCAGCTCAAGAAGGCTGCTTTACCAGTAAATTAAACTGGGCTGGGCATTTCGGTTGTAGATCACGTGATGGGATGCTTTGCTTTCATGCATACAGTGCAGAAAACGGTATTATCTAAAGCATTATATGAGGAGTACAGCAGATCATCTGACAGGGTATTGTATATTAATAGGAATTTACAACAGAATGTGTTTTCTGTTTTGAGACTCTCAATACATTACAAAAATTTCATTTGGCATGTTGCCTAACTTTTGGACTGGATTCTCAATTAATATGTTAAAAATAAAATCCCAAATTTGTCGTGTATTTTTTTAGTCCACAGATTGTTTCATATACATGTCCATGTATGATATTTCCCACAGCCTTAAGCTTCAGTCAAATGTTGGCAGATGAGGGGTTGGCACCATCAGTCAGATTTTCAACAGGAAAAATCTCCAAGACACCCAATGGTTTCCAAAGTCAAGTTCATGAATATTTTATTCCCAGTTTGTGTGCTACAGCAAATTTGAAAAACGACTGCAATATATATTTTTTATTTCCAAAACTGGTCTTTTTCAAAACGCTACACACCCACAAGACAGATGTTTAAAAAAGTACTAATCACATTTGGCATCTGTCTGAAAGACAAATCAATAATGAGTCTCATTTTAAAACGTCTCCACGGTGACGCATTCTTGGTTTGAAGGGCACTTTATTTTTAATAGTCCTGGGCTATATCGCAGATGATTTTAAAAGTGCAGTGGCACAGCACACATAAGTATGCATACACAAGAGACAGATTTCCCAGAAAACAGTTAAAGCCAAAGGCGTAGGGCAATCTGGGCCATCAATGCCATGATCAATCTCCTGTGTTTACCCAGTCTATGAAGTTCTCTAAGGCAGCAAAACTAACTCAAATGACCAGTCATCTAAGGTAGCCCATTGTCTTAATTTAAAATAACGGCCAGACAACTACAGAGGAACAGAACCAAAACAAACCACTTGACTGATTAAGTCCACATCTCTGTTATCACAACCAAACACTCCATTTTCTTATGCAAGTCCCTTGGAATCATCTCGTATCTCCCATCTTTACGCAACTCATCTTTATTCCGCTGATCTGATTACAGTTTGCATTTCCAACTAATCTCACCACCAAGAGAGAGACAAACATGGAAGGGAAGTTGATTTCTTAAAATGTGGCCTGATTGTAAATGAAGGGGAAAAGAGCTGGGTGTGTGGGGGGAAAAAATGACAGCGATGCTGCAATCCACAACATGAGGGAGGAGCACACCTGGAGATGCTTCAAGCACCTTGAGTGCTAACATGGCAGAAAACATTTAAACAGAAGAATGTGAGTGAGTTGACACAAAGGTTCTGATACCCAAGCAGTCCCACTGCTGTCTCCACAGCCGTCTTAGAGATACATTATATTGACAAACGTACTCAAACACACATCTGAATCAATGACATTATTCAACCATGAGTTGGACTCAACCCCTTATTTTCCACACCCATCACCAAAGTCTACACACCCCTGTTCAAATTACAGGTTTTTGTGATGTACACAGAAAAACGAGACCAAGGAAAGGATTTGAAAATGTTTTCTATGGGAGTTAGTATGTGCCACCAGGCTACAATTCGCTGTCTGAGATTCAACTGGCTAAAATTCACTGTCTGAAATTCCATCCATCCATCCATCCATTTTCTTTTCCGCTTATCCTCATAAGGGTCGCGGGTAGTGCTGGAGCCTATCCCGGCTGTCAGCGGGGAGGAGGATGGGTACACCCAGAAATGGTTGCCAGCCAATCACAGGGCACATAGAGACAAACAGGAACACTCACTTAAGGCTCCATCACACCAGGATGTTCTGGTCAACGTTCTCTGAACATTTCAATCGTTCTATTTTTCAGCGTTCTCAAATGAGGATGAGACATCTAGCGTGTGATTAACGTGTGTCTAACGCATGACTAACGTGCGTGTAACGCACGAGAAGCGTGTAACAGCGACCAAATAAGATACTCCTAAAAACCATTAACGTGTGCTAACGTGTCACTGGTGAAACGTTAGACGGCCGTGTTGAGCGTGTGACTAACGGGTGAATAATGACAGAATAGCGTTTTGCTGGCGTGTAATTTTTACAGTGGAACGGGAACGAAAACATTGGAAATTTCATAGTCACTTTAGTTGTTCTCGTGAGCTTGAACAGTGAGCATCATGCCGCCTAGACGAAAAAAAGGTGGGGTGCAGACTTCAGCAACTAGCGCTGCAGGTAAAAATGCAAAGCCTCTTTCACTAGCAATGTCTTTGGAGGAAAAAGAATACCAGGAGGAAGAGCACGTCCGAGAAGTAACTCACCATGTGACACCCCCTGGAGACCCTAAACACCATGAAAACCCCAGTGATGACGGTCCGACAGTAACAAACGATAAGTAACAACCAAGTAACGCTAGAGTAATGACGGACTAACGATAGCCAAACGCGTGCAACGCTCGGCGAAAGTTAGTAAAACGTTCCACGAACGTTCTTGAATGTTCTGCAGCGTTTAAAATTAAACGTTGATGAACGCTGGTCTCGGTGAGAACTTTTGTGCATGTTCAAAACTTTTTTTCCGGACCGGCGTTTTCCGCCGATTCCCAGCGATCATTGACGTTCACTAACGTTCAAACAACACTCTTCTGGCGCTTTCCCGGCGACCATGGGCAACTACCAACGTTTCCTCAAACGCTACAGAACGCTAACCAGAACGTCATGGTGTGACGGGGCCTTTACTTACTCACTCACTTAATGTTGCATGTTTTTGGGATGTGCAATGAAACGGGAGTGCCCGGAGAAAACCCACACAGGCACGGGGAGAACATGCAAACTCCACACAGGCGGGGCCAGGATTGAACCGGCTCTTCAGAACTGTGAGGCCAATGCTTTACCAGCTGCTCCACCGTGGCGCCCTGTCTGAAATTCACTTACTTCAGGTCAGAACCCAACCCCCAGTCAATCCAGTTACGCTTTCTTAGTATGTGACGTTAAGTGACTGAAAACATTGCATTTGAATTTTAAAGGGTGAATTTTTTTATATGGCGAATTTGTTAACATTGAAAAGTTAAACTGAAATACAGCTATTGAAAATGTGATGTGAAATTTTACATGAGATTTTCAGTAGCATTTTTAATTAAAATCTTGGTGGCACATATTTAGTTCCATAGTTTTCCACCATGTCTGTAAAGCCCAATAGAAAAACAATCTGCTGTACATGGGTAAAATTGGGTAGATATCAGACAACCCCTTCGGGAAGACAGTGCTTTGTTTTTGAAGAACCCCTGCAAATGGCCAAAAAGACTCTAAAATGGCATCTTCAAACCAAAATTATTACCTGTGGAAAACTGCCCACAGACTTCAATGAACACTTGAGAAATGGACCCAAGATTGGACCAGGTCCGAAACTTAAATCTCTTTTTAAGGCTACAAAAGCATGGCCAGACCCAATGTATTGATTCTGGATTAGTTACTGGGGAAGGTCTGAAATAATGACAGTAAATCAAGGAAAATTGCTGTCCAAGAGTCACGAGACACAAATGAAAGGCAATTTATGGTGTGAAATGATGTTATTTAAATAAAGTGCAACAGTTACATTGGGGATAGTTTTGCATTACTGCCACCAAAACCGCAACTGGAATTATCAGTATTATATTCGGGGTCGCCACAGTGTGTCATCTCAGATGAACACACATATGTTTGGCACAATTTTTATGCCGAATGGGACAAGCCGAAAGAAACTTACTTATGTTTAATGTTTTCACCATTGGCAGCAGTCCTGTTGATGAGTTATTGATATGGAATGTGATTGTCATATAATGTATTATTATTATTATTATTATTATTATTAGTGCTATGAGCAACATTAAGATCCTTGTTCTCTCATATTGTAAAATCCCTTGTGGCAGACGACCGTCCCTTATTGAGTCCTGGCTTTGTTCAAGGATTTTCTTTTAACCTCTGCAGCCTTCAAACTTGCTCATGTTGCTACATAACATTTGTCATAATTTTCTATTTTAATGGGAAAAAAACTGAATAGAAAACCTAATTTTATTGCCAGTAGTGTTTGAGGAGTCCAAGCAAACCTAAGGGCAAGCGCATCCTGTGTAAGACCTGCAGTAGAAAAAGGAGGCTCTTACTGGTGAGCTCATTTGAATGCAGTTAATTAGAAAGGTTGATTGATTTGATGGCAGTAGTGGGGTGGGACAGCACAGCGCACTCATCTGTGAAGGACTCCACACATAGGTCAATAATTTCCTCCTTTCAGGGAAGCTTTGATAACAACATAAAGGGGGTAGCCGACCTCAGTTTTTTGTTTGACTTCCACAATGACGCTTATGATTGCCTGAATCATGTCAGTCAATAAAGTTTGCAGATTTTTGGACACACACGTAATGAAAGTGATGCTGATCGCACTGGTTTATTTGATTTAATAACATTGAAGAGTTTTAAATAATACACTAAAATCTAAACCTGCTTCAATGTGTTTTTGAAAAGATACAAACCACTTTACGGTATGATTTTTTTTAGTATCATAAATCCATCTTTGAAGCTCTTTTGGAGTCATGTTACATTAAAAGATAACTGAAAACAACCACATACTGTACACAAAGCTTTTTGTACTTTAAAATGTAATGTAAAAAAATAGTATAAAAAAGTATCCCAAAGTGTAACCTTTATATACATATACAGTATACAGCATTCATTTGTATTAGCAAGGGATGCCAGTAACGTGTTACAAAGTTCAAAATAACAAGCATGTAATGCATTACTGTTCCCAGGAGGGTAATCAGATTACAGATAAATTATCCATCCATCCATCCATCTATTTTCTTAGCCGCTTATCCTCACAAAGGTCGCAGAACTGCTGGAATCTATCCCAGCTGTCAACAGGCAAGAGGCAGGGTACACCCTGAACTGGTTGCCAGCCAATCGCAGGCTCATCGAGACAAACAGCGGCACTCACAATCACACCTGTATCTGTTTATCCTCACGAAGGTCACAGGCATATGAGAGGGCTATCTTCAGGCTAGAGGCGGGGTACACCGTGAACTGGTTGCCACCCAATCACAGCTCACTAATAAGCAAACAATCGCGGTTTTTTTATACTCTGAGGCAGATGTGTAAACCACCAACCCACTGTTTTTCTGTTTCATTATACAATCAACAGGGAATGTGTAGTAAATGTAAAATAAATGCACAGCTTCACTGTCAACACATTGTTTTAGTTTTTACTTTAGTTAAAAAGAGTATTTGATTGTTGTTAATTTTTGAACTGCACATTAAGTCAAGAGTTTTACCGCTGTGTCAACCGTCCAATGCATTGTGGGTTACAACCATATTTTCCAGACTACAGAGCACACTGCATTGGAAGATGTGCCCACTATGTGTAGATATATACTTCTTTTGTTACATTAGATATTCACACAGAAAAACTTTGTCAATGTTTATTTACATACTTTATTTCCAAACAGTGAGCGTAACACCGCAGTAACACGGCTCAAAGATAACAAAGTCGTTTTGAGTAACGGAGTTGAAGATCCTTAGAACATCTCCTTCACACACCATTTCAGTCTCTCTGTCGCTCTCAATGTCATTTTCATCTCGAGACAAAGATACAGCTGAAATTGCGCTGTTCTCCTCATGTAGCCCTCCAGCCTTTCAAAATCCTTTGGTGATAGTAGATTCATTCACACTGCTCCACACGTTTAAGATCAACTGGCAGACCTCAGAAAAGGATGATTTTCACACGTGGCCAGTTTTTGTGAAAGATTTCGCGCCACTCCTCATCCCAGACTCACAGTCACCTGCTTTAATAGCACAATTCACGCTGATGTCCAATGGCTGCAAAAACTTCGTTGTACCTCCAGGAATCCCAGCTCAAATTGAGTTTGATCTCTTGATGGCTGCTTTTACAGAATTTGTTAAATGGGCCCTCATACTGTCCAAAACAAGTGTGTATGCGTGTGCGTGCATGTGTGTGTTGCCTTCATGACCCCCCATCCATTCATTCCTCCAGTGTGAGTGCGTGTGTGTGTGTGTGTGTGTGTGTGTGTGTGGTGTGTGTGTGTGTGTGTGTGTGTGTGTACATGCACGTGTGTGTTGCCATCCACTCATCCCTCCAGCCATCATCCATCCATCCAGCCATCCATCCATCCATCCATCCATCCATTTTCTCAGCCGCTTATCCTCACAAGGGCCGTTGGAGTGGTGGAGCCAATCCCAGGGTACACCCTGAACTGGTTGCCAGCCAATCACAGGGCACATCGAGACAAACAGCCGCACTCACAATCACAACTAGGGGCAATTTAAAGTGACCAGTTAATGTTGCATGTTTTTGAGATGTGGGAGGAAACAGGAGTGCCTGGAGAAACCCCACGCAGGCACAGGGAGAGCATGCAAATTTCACACATGGATGGCTAGGATTTGAACTCCGGTCCTCAGAACTGTGAGGCCAACGCTCTACAGCTGCTCTACCGTGTCACCCATGAACCCCCACACAATTGAAAAACAACAGAACTCAAAGAAAGTCTACAGTTGATGGAGTCCAGCTGCCTATCCATCCAGCTATTTATCAGTCTTTTGCAACGTTTACTTGAGAATGGCATGCTTTATGTACTGACTAAATCTGCATCAAAGTTGTTCATTAAATGTGGCTTTAACTACACTGATATTTAAGATATTGATGTATGCTGATCACTTCATTCTGTGGTCTGTGTGGCATATGTTACCAAGTAATGGGTGTAGTTCAGATGCAACGACACCTCTTTTGCACTGTGGATAAGTTGTACAAGTCCTGCCACTTGGCCATTACTGAAAGTAACTTCAAAAAATAATTGTTAATCAGACTTAGTTACATTTGAAAGTACTCAGTAAAGTGACCACTTTAATTTTAAGATCAAGTAATCAGTAAAACAACTTTCAAGGCAACTGTTGCCACACTGGTATTAACATACAGTATTCAAAAAAATGTTTAACTGTTAGAAGAAAAACTTTGCAGCTTGACCTGGCAGGGGCCAAGGGGAAAAAAATATTTCTGTGAAAGTGCAAATAATCTATGCAATTTTTTTTTCATTTATCATTGTGAAATGTCAAATCCTTGGTGTCTAGACATTTTCATACCTGTTGATTTTTTTCTGGTTTCTGGTTGGGCGGGTTGGATGCCCATGCTGACGCATTTGGACATCCACGACCACCACCCTGTTCTCCTCCCCACCCTCAGCACAGTCTTTGCACGCTACTCCCCACAAATGTTCAGAAAATTTTGTTACGTGCGATTTCACCAGAACTGCTATTTATTGAGATTGCCAGTGTAGTACATATTGCATAAATTTATGATTTTTATATTAATGTAAGAGATTGGGGAAGGTCATTTTCTTTTTCAACCCGGCTGCCCTCAGAGCACAAGTGGCAGACAGGCATTCTTTGATGAGTTTGGTGAGGAACCTGACCTCAACCACACCAAATACAATAAATGAGACTCTCGCTCCACTTCTGACAAAAATGATCTCTGACCTCACATGATCCTGTGAATGGATGCACAAAAATCCCCAGGACGCACACCATAATCTTCTCTGAGGAGAGAAAGCCGTTGTGGCTGCACATCAAGGGAACATCAACTCCACATTTTCTTCACATTTCTTTTCCTGTAGGAGTACCAATGTCACAAATACAATCTGGTTGACGAGTATGCTGCTGCTACTCAAAATAGTATCTGTTACTCATGACTTCTGCATGGTTCTTGTCTGCTATTCCTTCTCAGTAGGGAGAGAGGTAGCATTCCCACAGGACATAAGCGACAGCCTGGACAGAAAGTGTGACATGAGACAAGTCATATCACAGTATGACGGTCCAGGACGCCTCAGAGTTGCAGAGATACACCGAGATAAAAATCTATACGAGTGCCCAGCACTGTAGGTAAGTCAATCATTCATCTTCTTCTTCCTCATTTTCCTTCCAAGGAAGCATTGACAGCTATGTTCATTTCAGAGGGAGAAGCGATATCAAGTCAGACTGTGTCAGTAGCCACGGTTTCCACCGCCAAGAGCATCTGAGGCGAGATCCCACTCCATCGGTATATGAAATATTCATTGTTATTCTAAAATATCCAGCGGAATACTGTGCAACATGCACGCTCCAGCAGTAGAGAGGAATTGTGCGTTATATAGTAAACCAAAATGTTATCTTATTGTCATCTCCACATTTTTTTATTTGATATTCAACCTATCACGGATTTAATGAGGGGGGCACAGTTAGAGTGGCTGCCACACAGTTCTCAGGACTGGGTTTAAATCCTGCCCTCGCCTGTGTGGAGTTTGCATGCTCTCCCCCGTGCCTGCGTGGGTTTTCTCCAGGCACAACGGTTTCCTCCCAGTGAGGGCAGATCCTTGTTTCTTTCTATGTGCCTTGCGATTGGCTGGAAAACAGTTCAAGGTGTAGCCCGCTTCCTTCCCATAGATAGTTTCACGACTCATGTGGCCCTTGTGAGGATAAGCGGCTCAGAAAAATAATGGGTGAATGGATGGATTTCATAAGTCTACAATTGTGTGTATAAAACAGTCACACTTCCCCTCTATCTTACCCCCTAAAAGTGGTACAGTTAAGGCAGTGCCCCCCCAAAATAAATTTTGCATCCTTCTTCAAGCAATATTATGCTTCTGACGCCGCTTTTTCATGACAGCTTGTGTTAAACAGCTGAATGTTAGAACAGCGGCATTGGGTTTAGCTGCCATTTTTGTGTGATTGTTGGAATTTGTGTTCCTCTCAGAATAATAGAGGACATTGATAGCCTCCTCCTGAACCCCCCCACCAAAAGTCATTTGGAGTCTGATGTGGACTGCAAGTTAATGACTTCACCCCGTGTTGCACTTGACTGCAGTTCCACAGCTAATTGTGGTCTGATTGTCACAGAAAAACATCCCCTCTCACCATTATAGTTGCGATAAACACTCCCACCCCCTCTTGTCCCACGCTGCAGATGTGCAAAATCCCAAAATGTCTTTTGTGTGTTGAATTTCCCACCATGAAGGTCCAGAAATGAGTATGTGATTAAAATGTAGCTGCAGCATGGAAATTAATTGTCGTGTTGGTGATTGCTTGTTTGTGTTACGGATTAGGAAGATATAGACCAAGATTGCCTGTCTAGGTACAGAAGGTTTGTGAACCCATGTTCAAATTAATGAGAAATGTGATTTTGTCATGATCAATTAAGCTGCTGTGTATTTTGCAGGACTGACAGCTGTGCCCACATTGTGGTGTCAAAGTGGTTGGTTTTTCAGATGTGCCCATCCTAAATGGAATACACCAAGCAAAAAAAAAAAAAAAAAAGAGCTTTGTCCCTGCCAACATTACTACCACAATATAAAAAGACAAGAAAATGTAACTGAAATGTACAAATAAGATATTAAGATGTAATTTCCTTATGTTTGAAGAGAGACAATGAGGAGGACAGTAATGGAGGACATGCACCACAATGGTCCTGCATCTACCAGCTGCAAGCTCTCGCCTGGGACTTTCTCGTGGCTGGTTGTCATGGTGACGTTCGAGAGCAGGAGGCTATTTGTTTTGTTTCCACTTTCATCTTTTTGTCAATATCCATACAGTACGGGTACTCTAGTTTATTTGCAAGATGGTGCTTGATAGTCACTCTTATTGGTCTGTGCAGCTGCTCTTCTTGATGATGGTGATGTCGTCACGACCCACTGTACTGTTTCCAGTTTCTATCCAGACCAACTCTTCTTTCATCACCAATCTATTAACTGCATGTACAGTATCATAAATACTTGTATCGCCTGCTGTACATTTTCCGTGAAATACAGAATGTACAAGGAACTATGGCCAAAGCCAAAGTCTCCACTTTGTAAGAAACTCTTGTGACATCTGTTGGTCATTATGTGAACTGCCGGACTGAAACCTGACTGCAAATCTGTTTGGGCTGAAAAACCACAGCCATCATGTTCGATGATTGATCTCACCAAACTCGATGCACTTACTCTGAGGAGGGAGATATAATTACGGAGCTGACAAATATTATTTAATAACAAAAGTAATACAGTAACGGTAGTAGTTTAGTGTTAATAATTGCTCTATTAGTCGTCACAAATTTTCACCACCATTTTTCAAAAATATACATCAACCATATTTAGTTATTTAAAAATTGGTAAACACTCATTTCTAATTTGTGTCAAAACGGTTATATATTTGTTAAATAATAGTGTGTAATAATTTAATTCCAGCAAATGAGCCAATCACCTCATTTTCTTTGCAGTGGTATTATTGGAAGTCACAGTATGGTTTTTTCTAATCATAATTCTGACACAATCCTCTTGTCAACTCACTTTTATTTATGGAGATCTTTAAAAATACATAGCTGCACACAGCTGTACAATATATACATACTGTATAAATGTAAAAACAATTAAACATAGGGCAAATTAAAACAAGAGATAATTTATTAGCCTGTATATAAACAATACTTCTTATTATGAATCATATCCAACACAAGGTTTTCTTTTACTCGTTGTCTGTAAATGAGAACGTGTTCTCAATTGCTTTACCTGGATATATAAAGGTTCAATCAAATTGAGTATGAATGTTAAAGTGTTTGTCTATATTGGTCCTACGACTGGATCCCAGGGGTCTCACGCCTGCGAGCCTAGTGAGGATAAGCAGTATGGAAAATGGATGGATAAGTAAAATGAATAAGATTACTTTCAACCAGATTTTAAAAACAAGAATTTTATAATTATTGCTTCACAAATCAAAACAGGGCGGCATGGTGGCTCGGCTGGAAAGCGTTGCCCTCACAGTTCTGAGGTCCCAAGTTCGATCGTGGACCCGCCTGTGTGGAGTTTGCATGTTCTTCCCGTGCCTGTGTGGGTTCCCTCCAGGCAATCCGGTTTCCTCCCACATCCCAAAAATATGCAACATTAATTGGACACTCTAAATTGCCGGCAGGTGTACCCCACCTCCTGTCCATTGACAGCTGGGATAGGCTCCAGCACTCCCCACGACCCTTGTGAAGATAAGTGGCTAAGAAAATGGATGGATGGATGGATGGATGATGGATGGATGGATGGATGGATGGATGGATGGATGGATGGATGGATGGATGGATGGATGGATGGATGGATGGATGGATGGAAATATAAAACATTTCTAGAAGGCATTTTTATTTTTATCAAACATTGTTTGGATAATACCCTACAGTACACACTGTTCTAATATGAGGCCAGGAATAGTTTATAAGCGGACTAGCAGATGGTGGCATGATTTACATATTTGTTTTCAAGAGCTTGCTGTGTTTTGTCTCCACTTCTTTACAGAGAGGTTCCTTTCTGGGGGAAGACATGTTGTTCAAGCAAATTTAATCTGAAAATGCTTATTGTCCCCGATCAGAGATCTTTAAAATGTTGTCCTAAATAGACAGATGACTTAATTTTGAGTTATGCCCTCCTTGGTTCAGTGAGATATACTCACGTTGAAAAACATGGAGCCTCATGTGATACTAGCATCGTTCATTCATCTCCGCCATCTGGTTGTCAGTTAACATGTTGGATGTAAGCCAAAGGATGCACAAAGTAAAGTGGTGCCAAAGTGATTCACAGACTGGATGCTGCGGAGAGAGTGCGGGGCGATGATGGGCAGCTTAATCTTATCCGTGACAGGTCAGTGTCTTGGAGAAAGCCCACAATCAATGCTTTTCAGCACCAGCCGAAATATCATAAGCGCCAACATCACTCATCTCCATGTCTCGGCAAATCCGGATTGATTGCAGTACTCTCACACCCCTGCGTGGACGAGGGACTGCTGTGAGTTGCTCGCTTTGGAAACTGATGCCATAGTATACTTTCTTGAAATAATATTTCTGTGATGCTGAGGGGAATCCACAATGAATGTAGAAATAATACATTTATAACCCGTTTCATGTCAGGATTTGGAAAAGGAAATTTCCTAGTCAAGACAGCTCTCATCTTAAACACGATGCTTTCACAGGATACTACAAATGTTCAATATTTAGCCTAACACCTATAAATGATCCATACATCCATGTATCCATCCATTTTCTTCGCCGCTTATCCTCACGAGGGTCGCGGGGAGTGCTGGAGCCTATCCCAGTTGTCAACCAGCAGGAGGCGGGGTACACCCTGAACTGGTTGCCACCCAATCGCAGGGCACATGGAGACAAACAGCCGTGCTTACGATCACACCTAAGGGCAATTTAGAGTGTCCAATTAATATTGCATGTTTTTGGAATGTGGGAGGAAACCGGCGTGCCCGGAGGAAACCCACGGAGGCACGGGGAGAACATGTAAACTCCACACAGGCGGGTCCGGGGTTGAACCCGAGACCTCAGGACTGTGAGGACAATGTTCTACCAGCTGATCCACCGTGCCGCCTCCATACATTCAATAACAGTTAAAACCCTCTTACAATAATGAATAATGTATATCATATATCAGTTTCAAATACAGCCAACATCAATAAGCGTACACTTTTCAGGAACAAAGCACTCTTGCAGGAAAAGTACTTCAACAAGAAATATAAATACTACATATAAACTTTAACTAGGATTCTAATCCTAGTTAAAAATGCAGCGTGTGACCCTCAAAAATAACTTTAGGTTGTCCATGAATGAAACAGAAAAATACATACAGCGCAAACTAACATTACCATTATGCACCAATGATCGCTGCTGTGAAGCTGTACCTTTAGTAGATTTTTTTTAGGCATCTACTTGAGTATTTATTATTCTGATGACATATTACTTTTTCTCCCAAAATTTGAAAACAGATATTTGTACTTTCTACTCCTCAAGTTGTAACGTTTTTTTTTTTGTTTGTTTGTTTTTTTTTTGGTTTACTTTATCCCAACCTCTGCGGGTGGCAATATGTCTCCAAGTATTTTGACTAGAGATGATGATTAAAAGATGTTGATTGAGGTACAATTCAGATATAGGGTTAGTGGTGTATATTTATATATGATGTCATTGACAAGCATTTCCTTTAAAGTCAGAGTTTGCTGGCAAAAGTGGATAAGTGGTTTTAAACTATTTTACTGTATAAGAAATATGTGATTCTGCTCAGAAAAAAGCTTTATTTCTTCACTTGGCAGGAGCACAAGTGCAGAACATCTTCATGCTGGACAACAACAAGTGATGAGGTTGACTAAAAAGTTGCAGTAATTAATGAATATTTCGTGCCTCACAAATGAGAGAAATTTATAGACAAACAAGAACAAATAGAACAGATTTGTGAGCAGATTAAAGAAACTTGAAGACAATAGACAGGATGTTATCCGTGACCAAGTGATTGATGAATGCACATCAAACACGGACATCTAATATTGCTCAGAGAGGTATGTTAAAAGTTAGGGCGCAAGGAATGCAGTACCACTTGAGCGTGCATGGCAAGGATAACATTTTGCTCAAGGGCACCTCGACAGCCGGAATCAGTAATACCATCACAGACCCGGTGAGAGGAATCTCAATGTACTTGCTCATTGCTAAATAATGACTGCATTATGACTCTCTTAGCTCACCGCAACTTACTTGGGGGATCAACTGGATGAATGACTGGAATAGCTGAGGTGAAATCTATCTCCGCTTCTTTGTGCATCAATCTACTCCAGCTGACCAGTTAAGATTTTAAGCAATGCCAACTGCTTCTTGAAATATCAGTGGCAGTTGCCCACTACATGCAGAGATTTGCATTCTGTGATCCAGAGACTGGGTAAGGTGAGCAGACGGTCAACTTGAGCCAACCCTTGTTGCTCAGAACCAAGTAAGTCAGTTTCTTTCGGCTTGTCCCGTTAAGGGTCACCACAGTGTAACATCTCAGGTGAACGCTCATATTTGTTTGGCACAGTTTTTACGCCAAATGCCCTTCCTGACGCAACCCCTCTTGGGGAGTAAAAGCCCCAGTGAGAAACCCCTCGTTTTACCAAACAAATGCTCGCACCACTGAGCGTTGGGGCTTGCTCAGAACCAAGTACCGTTACAAAAATTTTGCATGTGATAAAATGTTTAGGGGGAAGACTATTTAATGGAACCTGTGAAGGTAAGAGTCACATTGTAGAGTAAATTTACTCAATAAGGTTCATGATGATTGTGTAAAAACCAAATCACATTGTTTTAAGTTTGTTTTATTTAAATATCTCTGAACTGAAAAGTAGGGTATGATGGCCAGCATTAAAATGCGTAAAATTAGCTGTGGGGAGGTAATAACTTCAATATTTTATGGTATTTTTATAGTCCTCATTCTAGCCCCCCAAAAGGAGATCCAGCTCACGTTTAGATGTACAGTATACGGTCCACCACTACATAGTAGCCATGAGGTAATTTGAGGAGTATGGTCAGGGCCAATGGCACCTTGTCCAGGTACAAATAGCTCTATGGATAAAGTCATCTTACATGATATCTATCCCAAATGCTGACACAGTGTTGGATTGATTAGCATATCTACCTCACTATTCTGAGGACCTGGGTTCAAATCCAGCCTCACCTTTTTCATGTATACCCCCGTGCCTGCGTGGGATTTTCTCCGGGTACTCCAGTTTCCTCCCACATCCCAAAAACATGCATGATAAGTTAATTGAAGAAATTGTCCATTGTGTAAATGGTTGTTTGTTTTTATGTCCCCTCCGATTGGCTGGCATCCCGTTCTCCCACAGCCCTAGTGAGTATAAGCAGTTGGGGAAATGGATGTATCCCAACTACACGACGTTCACACTGCAGGGTCAGATACTCAATTTGAATATTTGGTTAAATCTGATCCATTCATGTAGTCATTCAGATTACAAAAACGAATACGACATCCCAGGTGAATAGAAAGCGTCTGCAAAGTGACAGGAATGTTCATAAAGCACAATGTCACGAGGTGCAGTGCGTCTATGGAAGTAAACAACAACCTTGTCCTGAGGCAATCTCAAGGATTTTGTGCTTGAACTGACCGTTCCCCCTGTACACAATTAATCACTTCTAAAAGCATCTTGTTTTTCCTGCTCTTTCATCCCACATTGGTCTTCCTGCTTGTCTGTTTGGTTGAACAATTGTGATGCGGGTTGCATTTCAATGACGTATCGGTCCAATGAGTGCAACCTAGCGTCGAGACTCCAGTCACGTAAGATGGCTATCCGGTTCATAGCCGCATCCGAAGAAAAACTCTGCTTTGTAAATATTAGAATTGTACTGTTCTGTGACGTGGAAAAAATCTGATCATGTTACATCAGAGAAAAACAAACCATAATTTAAAAAACAAATCTCGATACCGTGCTCCGTGTGTACAGTATAAGCGTAAAATAAACAAGGGGTCAACATCGCCCGAAGTCCTTGACAAAGGAGCCAAAAAAGTGAGAGGAAAAATGTTCCTGTGTTCTCCTGCAACCTGGACGAGTGGAATATAAAGCATGGAGCTTGTTAAATGAATGTTGAGAAGGGATGAATAGACAAAAGGATGGATTATGGAGGAGCAAGGGAAATGAAAAAGAATGGGCGATGACAAAAGTTTTGTTGGGATCATTCAAATGTTCCCAATTAATTCTCATGTACGCAGGCGCGGCAACAAACATCCTGTTTTAAGAGGACTCAGCTTTTGGGTAGTCTTTTAGGGCACACACACCAGAGCATTCTTGAACCTATGTTTGAAAGACAGCTCGTAATATACGACTTATTTTTAATTATGCTATAAATAAAGGGCTTTGGAGGAAATGACTGACTTCATTTGGTCCATGTAGTACTTGGGAATCCTTTAATACAGGAAGGAAGGAGAGTGTAGAGTAAAGAGTAAGTAAGTAAGGTAAGTAAGTAAGTAAAGAGTGTAGTGTAAGGAGAGGGTGGGGTCTTCTAAGGGAGGAAAGGGAGCGTGAACGGTTGTGGAAAGTAGGGAAGGAAAAAAGGCAAACGGATCAACTTAACCCCAGTCCTATGCACAACATTCATGGGGTAAATTACTGGAAGCAAAACTTCCATCCATCCATTTTATTTGCCGCTTATCCTCATGAGGGTTACGGGGAGTGCTGAAGCCTATCCCAGCTGTCGACAGACAGGAGGCGGGGTACACCCTGAACTGGTTGCCAGCCAATCGCAGGGCACATCAAGGCAAATCGTCACGCTCACAATCACACCTATGGGCAACTTAAAGTCTCCAATCAATGCATGTTTTTGAGATATGGGAGGAAACGGGAGTGCCCAGAGAAAACCCATGCAGGCACAGAGAGAACATGCAAACTCAACACAGGCGGGGCCGGGATCGAACCCGGGTCCTCAGAACTGTGACGCCAATGCTGTACCAGCTGATCCACCGTGCCCCCTGGAAGTAAAACTTTTTTTTTTTTTGGGCACATCCTCTCTCACCAAAACTGTTACATTCACATTGAATCTGCTCTTTTGTAGAGGCAGGGGTTGCAATATCCTGAAATATTTATTCATGTATTAGTTTGACAAAAGAATTTTACTCACTTCCTGTAGTGACCCTGAAAAAAGAAAAATGGCTCGACCTACCCTATGAATACCCTTGGAGAATTCTTGTGTGACACGTGTAACTTGGAGTGATTTTCTGCCTCCACAAGTAAGAGTTTCATCATACCTTGTGGAGCTGAGGTACTCGTATCTGGGTTTGGTGGTTAGGATTTGCCTCACTGCTCTGCCAATGGCACAATTGGCATTCCCATCTTACAGTTAATGTGAGAGCAATCAGATTAACAGTGCAAAGGAAAAAGTATGTGTAAAAATAAATGTACCGGAATATAACCTACTACTGGCCTTGACTGTGGTCCAGTCTGCACCCTCAAAGGACCTCGACAGTCATCAGAAAGCTGACGAGTATCTCTCCAACCAGCTGTCTCGATTTCCCATTTTTCATGTCTGCGGCGTGATTTGAACCTTAGTCCCTGTAGCCAAGTCCTCACAAACTAAGTTTATGTCGACCCATCACACCGGAGACAGCATAAAACTGTGGGAAAGAGGATGAATGGGAAAGCAGTGCTTTATGAGCATTAAAAGTAAAGTGCCGTATAAAAATATTTAGCCATAAGATAACTGTCTGATAATATAGTCAAAGTGCTAAACGCCTACGAAGCTCCGATTGTACCCAGCAGGTATTCACAGTGCTGTCCTCAGAGATTCCTCACAGTTTGTTGTCCCAGTGGACCATCACACCAGATCATTTCCGGACAAAATATAGCATCCCAAGACAAAGATGCATTTAGCTACACGTGTACTCCAAGTCTCCCACAGTCAAAAATGCACACACTCACACAAGCATACGTAGACCACACTGAAAAGCACATAAATAGCCGAACCCACCAGACACTGTTGCGATCCAGATTGCTCGGAAATTGATCATCTGATGTTGAGGTCCAAAGGAAGTTTTCTACTGAAGTAGTTGAAACTGGGTGAAGCTGTCCTTGCAGGAAACAAAATCTGCATGTGTCTGATGACCAGTTCGGGATATACGTATGCAAAAAAAAGCCCAAAATTGGCTGAGATAGGCACCGACACACCTGCAACCCCAGTGGGGTTAGGTGGTATGGAAAATACTTTTAGATGGATGAGTAGAGAAGAATAATATGACTCAGTAAAAGCAGTCCTCCAAATAATTACTTGAGTGTGCGTGAAAAAGTACTAGGTGAAAAAAATCAAAATCTCTTCAACGACTGAGTAAACGGGATTTGTTTTGGAGAAGAAGTAGAAAGTGATGTTATTAGCAGATGCCAATTCAGGCGGGTTCATGTGTTTATACCAGTTTTACCTGCGGGGAGGTAGCTCTTTGTTCCTTCGTGTTACCCAAAAATCCGTCTCGTTGGATTGCTGGATATTGCTCGAACACTCGGGAGGATGGTTTCAGTCTTCACACTTTCCAAAAGATCCGGTTCATCGTGAAAAATGGATTGCACGGGTGCAAAGGATGAGACCTTCGTGGGTTCCAAATGACAGGTGGGTGTGTATAGAGCTATTAAAAAAATAATAATTTGGGGGACAACGTAATCCTTGGGAGGAAATCGGAGTGCCCGGAGGAAACCCATGCAGCCACCGGGAGAACATGCAAACTCCACACAGGTAGGGTGGGAATTGAATGCTGGACTTCAAGACTGTGAGGCCAACCTTTTACAGCTGTTCCACTATTCCATCTATATCTGTATATATGTATGCATGGGGGGGGCACAACATTTTAAAAACTCCTGGTGTAAAGTATGTTAAACGTGGTGCATGCATGTTACTATCTCTCTACTCAAACCTTCAGGGCTCTAATTCATTCTCCTTGACTTGACACTTCTAGCGCATGATAGGCCTCTCCTGTGCTGCCCTTGATTATTGAACCTTGATACATTTTCAGCTTGGAAGTCACATTGCTATTAATGAATAATTGTGCGGTTCACTTTCCACACAATACATCTTAGCACACTATAGACCAGATATTCATGAAAATGTGGAGATACCATAAATAACGAGACGGGGAGACGAGAACGAGTCATATCACTTTAATCTCTATGTACAAACAGTTATTTTTCAGATCAAACAGCTAACCACCCGTCTTTACGTACATTTGGGCCGTCCAGTATGCTTGAATGTCAGAGTTTGCAGCCTGATCGTGAGCCAGGGCAGCGTAATCAAGCCCCAATTGTACTGCTCCGGTGATTGACAGTGAGCGGCAGTCGGCAACACAATTGTTTTTGCCGGCCATGTGATGAATGCCTGGAGTGAACTCGGAAACGGTAAAGAAAGTATAAACCTGCAGCCCTCTAAGAAGAATCTAAAGTGTCAGGTACATGAATAGGAATGGGAATAGGAATAGGAATAGGAATAGGAATAGGAATGGGAATAGGAATAGGAATGGGAATGGGAATAGGAATAGGAATCAGCCATCCCCAAACGGTTCCCACTATTTTGAAAGACAGAATTGTCCAAAAAGCTCTAGATATGCAAACTCCGAGTTCCTTATAACTAAAACAAAGGAGGCAATATTTTGGATATTTCCGTGCTAAACAACATTGTGGAAACAGTTCTTCCATTTCTAACATGGTTGTACACCAGTCCACAAAGCAATATCCATCAAGACACAAACGAGGGAGTTTGGTGCAGATGGGCGTGACGGGCCTGCACAGTCTTGACACCAACCTAAAAAGAACACGTTTGACATTAATTAGACTGAGGAATGAGAGCCAGGTCCTTTCATCCAAGATCAGCGTGTGACCTCACAAAAATGACTCTGGAAGAATGGTCAAAAATTCCTATAAACACACAACTAAACTTTGTGGACAGCCATCTCAGAGGAGTTGTAGGTGTGAAAGCTGCAAACGGAGGACTGACATTATATTGGACCCTATTGATTGGCATTGGGATGTCACTTAAATGTATATATGAATCTAGGCAGTTAATATACTGCATGTGTGTGTGTGTTTGTTTGTGTGTATTTGTATTCAATTTTGGGATTATCTGTCAATTATTTTGTACTGTCCCTGAATTGCAATTACTTCTTTTACATCGAAATTTTAATTATATGTTTCCAACTTGGACCCTGAGCAGGTACTCAGGTCCATAAATTCCGACATGCATGAATTTTGGTGTGTAAGAACATCACTGCTGTCACCTTTACGACCCCCCGCCCCTCCCACACGAGAGTGACATTAAATGTGATGAAAATTCTTGCCCCCTCCTATATGCAACAGAAGGACTGCCACTTCACACCAATGCATCAACGGGTGTGTTTTTGTTTTTTTATAATGCCACATCTCAAGCGAGCACTTAAGAGGTTTCAAGTCGCAGAATGCATTTATTCCGACTGTGATTTGATGCTGGGGTCCAATTCACAGAGCAATAAAACGCAGAAACTCACACAAGACACACAGTGGCTCTATTGCCAGTTACTGCAAATGCCACACTGATGTTCATTTGTGCTCAAGCTCACCGCCGCTTGAAAACGACCCTTTCAGTACAAATACTGTCGTCAGAAAACAGGACAGACGGCAAATTGCTTCTTCCACCACTTTCAGTAATGTCTGCCTGGCCTCTCACTTCGAACACTTTGCGACGTGTTACTTTTTTTTCTATTTTCTGCAAGTTTGTTTTATATCATTACAGGTAGTGTACATCGGTTGCACACAAATCCTCCCGGAGAGCCGATATGCGGACCTAGGCAAGGTTTTACAGCATAGTGATCCTCAAGCTGCAATGTACCTTCAATTTGTAAGATAACATGTCTCGCAATTTAAAGTAGAAGATAGATCATTTTCTTCATTTCATTACTGGTGCCCTGCGATTGGCTGGCAACCAGTTCAGGGTGTAGCCCGCCTCCTGCCCGTTGACAGCTGGGATAGGCTCCAGCACTCTCTCGTGACCCTTGTGGTGCGCACAGTCCAAAGGAAACATGGTGAAGCAGCATTTAGCTATTATAGTGCACAGAAATGGAATAAGTTGCCAACAGAGGTGAGGTCAGCCCCTAGTGTGAATGTTTTTAAATCCAGGTTGAAAACTCTTCTTTTTTTTCATGCTTTTTATAATATATTCACTTTTTGATCCTATTACTTGTACTGTGTGCAGTTTTAATTGTCTTTTTTTAATATTGTGTTTGTCATCTTTATTGTTTTTATCCCGTTTTAAATGTTGTATCTCTTTGTTTTCAAATACCTTTAAACATGTAAAGCGCATTGAGTTACCTTGTGTATGAAATGCGCTATACAAATAAATTTGCTTTGCTTTGCTTTGTGAGGATAAGCGGCCAAGAAAATGGATGGATGGATTTCATTACTGTACTGTAGCTGCTGAACAAATCATGCAAGTAACTTTCTGTTACAACGTCTCTCTCTCGCTCCCATTTTTCCCTCTTTAATTTTCCCTTGTTCTGGATAGTTTTGGTCATTTTGACCTGTTTGAAATGTTCCCCGGGTCACATCAATAAATTTGCCGCTACCCCAACAGAGATTGAGCAGCATACCAGCCATGGAAGGAGTATTTGGTATTATCTTTTCTAATAATATTACAGTAAGTCACTGTTGGTGTTGTGGTACACTTGTGTGACTTTGGTGCAGGCAGCGTGGGTTCAGTTCTCACTCAGTGACGGTATTCATATGTGCCCTGTGACTGACCAGCAACCAGTTCAGGGCGTTGTCTGCTTGAAATCAGCTGGGATAGACTCCAGCACCATGTGCCCCTCACTAGGATAAGCGGCATTGAAGATGGGACGGAATTAATATGATGTTTTTTTTTTAGTTTGAATCCATGTAAGCATTCCCATGTTTTTTGTTTGGATTTTATTCAGTGACCAAGTGACATTTTCCTGTTCTCTCATTTGATTTTAGCATTCAGTGGTTCATAGACAAATGTCATTCGTTACATTTGCCTCTGCAATGTGTTTTAAGTGCACTGGTATTTGCATTTGAATGATATTTCGTATTTTGAGAAAAATTAAGAAAAATAAAAAGTGAAAATAATGGTTAAAAACTGTTCGTAGTAAGAGAAAAACATAATACACAAATTTTGTAGTTTCTATAACATCAAGCTCCAGCTTTAGCTTTAGCATTTTTTTTCCTCCATGGCAAGGAGGTTGCCACTCTCGTTTTGTTTACCCCTTAATACGGTGACAAACTATTTTGTGTGTTCATTGTTGTGTGTGGCTTTTGGGTCATTGTGAGCGCAAGATTTGTTGTTTTGCACTGAGCGCTGCTTTTGGTGTCCCCTTGAGGCACGGCAACCTTAGCCTGTGCTAATTTCGCCCTTTGTCTGGGGCAGCAATGTTGTCAGGTCAGCAAGTTATCACCATGTCAACAGCCTCCACTTAGAGATAAGTGAAAAAGTTACACAAAAACAGAACCTCTGACAGCATCCAACAGTGGGTTGAAGGTGAGCGTGTATGGTCTGAAGAATAACCTATTGGTTTTTATTTGAGGCAGAAATAATTTATTGTCATGTCGGGATGAGAGGGTTTCTTGGCAGGATTCGACTGGTTAAAGTTAAATGGTAAAGGAGCACTCCGCCCACGCTCCAAAGAAAAAAATATGGCATTTGTTTCCATGTGCCTTGCGACTGAGTGGCAACTAGTCAAAGGTACGGAGGCCTGGAAGTGCAAAGCAATATAACAAATAGTCAAACACTTGCACACTTCCAGGATGCCATATTTTTAGGCAACTCCTCCAGGCAAGCAGGCAGCTCACATTCACATACCAGGGTGTCCGGCATTTTGCCCAATGTCATAAGATCCAGTTTAGCCGCAGCAACGATGGGGAAAAGCACTCTGGGAAATGGATTGACGTAGACTTTTATTATAAGCAACCAACAATATAAAGTCACTTTTGCTGTACATCATCAGTACAAGGCGTTTAATGTTACTGTAATCATTTGTATCAGTTTCTAAGAAATAACACTTAAATTTCTTGGATTTTCTTTCAATTTAATTGGGTCACGGTAAGAAAAAGAAAAGTGATGATGATTCTAAGCGGCCCCAATTGACAGCCCTGGAAAAATATGTTGACTTTGCTGCACTGAAGTGGTGGGGCCCAAAGCAAAAAGGGCCCCAGGTGCCTGGCAACACCCCGGTTGCCAGATGATGTAAAGTCCCTCATTGAAGGTTTCCTCTACAATGTAGCCTCGAGAACAAACCAGCCCGTCTCCAAACATATGCTGCGGTGTTTGTGTAGTCCAGTGCACGAGAAAAGGTGAGCGCCATGGCAGGAAAACTTGTGGCCGCTTCACCGTGCCAACGCGCCTCCTCACAGAACCCTGAGCATCCGACTGCGGGGCCTCAAGAGAAGTCGTTTTCGTGGCGTCGACGACAGCTGTTTCAATTTCAAGTGAGTTGATTTGAATTGCATAGAATCATTCATGTATGTACCATTTCCCCCACGTTGTATAACAAATTGGAAGATTACAGATGTTTTCCTTTTTAAATTCATTTGAATCCCCCAAAGGGAAAGTCATTGTATACTCTGCTGTTGTGTGTTTTTTTTTTTTTTTTTTTTTTTGCACACACATGAAGGCATGCAAAGGAGCAAAGGAGTGATATCAGAGTTATGGGACCTGCAAACAGTAACTGAGCAGAGTGCCTTGCCCAAGGGCACCTCAACAGTTGTCACAAAGCAAAATAGCATCGCTTCAACAACTGCATTAATCCACAGCATAATTCATTAACAATTTATTCAGAATGTATGGCATTTTTTCCTCATAACTGTAATACTTATTCGTCATAAGATTACATTTCATATGAGAAAGTTAGTCTTGTAATTTTAGAATTTGATTCTGGTGACTTTATCCCATTACGTACACCTAATATTATGTTAATAAAAGATTTTCTTCACAATATTAAAACTTCTACCATTACTGGTAATTTTGACTTTATTAATGCATTTTTCCTCTAAATGTTACGACTTCTTTCTCATGACCTTGTTTTTTTTTCACATAATATAATTTTTTTATTTTTATTTTTTTAGCACAGCCCTTTAAAGCTCTTAGAACCCTTTTTTCCCCTTTACCCTTTTCAAACATGCACAATTGTCAAGTTGTTTTATGCCAGAGAGGCTTTGTTGAATTTATGTTACGTCTCAATCCATTCCCCCCCCCCCCACTCCATTCTCCTTCTTCCCAGGTCAACTTGCCATCCACAAGAGGTTTTCGAGTGGAAGAGACGACTAAATGACCCTGCGTGCATGTCATCTCTCACCCCCGCCGACTGTTAGGTCACACATAAAGTCGACTTGAACTGAACCCTTCCAATGACAGCTGAAAAGCTGCGCATGTGCAATGCTAAGCGAGCATTGGGTCTGTCTTTCACAGTTATGGGTGTAAAGCTTTTTCTTTATAATTCAGAGCGAATTATAGACATCAAAGAGGTTTTTTTTCCTAATGCGCAGTAGTAGTTGTAATAGTAGAAGATCTGATCTTTTAGGAAAGCAACTGTTGTCTGAGATTGCACAGGCAAAACTATCACAAGCATACCTAACATACTTTATTAAAAGCTTTTAAATGAGTTTTCATGCCTATTATTCAAATATCATGAAGAAATGATAGTGAAAGAGCTATCATGATCTCCACCCACTCAGCGTCACAAGTGCTCCACTTTTTAGGCAACTCCTCCAGGCAAGCATGCAGCTCACATTCACGTGAGTACATGAAGGCAACACTACTGCTAAAACTTAAAAGAAAAAAGAAGATAGCCACCTTTTTTTTTTTTTTTGTACTGTAGCTTGAACTGGCAACACTCCATTTTATTTACAAATTCTGTTTTGTTGGTATTTTGGGGGAAACTTAAGGGTCTATTTTTTTTATTATTATTCTTTATTTCACAAATGACCCCCCAGGTGCTCTGGGTTGCGGTTGCATTGTCCGGCATCCTCTCCGTGACCTCCTATGAGGCGTTCAAATGTCCACAGATCTGCCGCTGCACGGCCTCCAGCCTCCGATGCAGCAACGATACTCAACGGGCTTCTGACAATAACACCACATCCATGTAAGTATCGTTGTTTGTGAATAAAGAGCTACTCTAAGATCTATCGTCTTCTTTTAACTTGCAGTCGCACAAACCCATTCTTTAACTTTTGCAATATTTCTACTGTACAAATACTGTGGAGGAAGCATTTTCTGTTGTCACATATCTAACAGAGTTCTCAAACACCTGGATCTTGAAGAACTTCCAACACACGCCTTCAAGCAACTGATCAACATAAAAGCGATGTAAGTCTACTGAAGAAATTTTTTTTATTGGGGTGAATCGGGCAAAGCAGCACAAGTACTGACGTTTCTATCGGTATAAATGTTCGAAGCGGGAATCAAAGCTGCTACAGACCTCCGAAATAATGCTTGAAAAAATGAAAAAATAGGAACGTGTTGTTGTGAACATTTCCCTAATAACATATTTACATTTTACTTGATGTATTGATCAGGGTTTCGTTGATTTGGGATCAATATCCAACTAGCTCAGAGGCAAAACTGTGTTGCTCTCATTTTTTATGATGCATTCATTCGCCACAACATGAGGTGCGGATACACAAAACACTACAGAAGTGTACCTGTATTCAAATCCCTTGGCAAAGTTAATAACCCTTAATAACCTTAAATTGAGTTGCTGCTCAAAAATATTGTTTGAAATCGCTGCCTGCCTTACATGTGATAATGAACATATTACATTCCCACCTCGATGGAAGATTTGATGAAAACGTTTTTTTACATCTATGAATAATTATAATGTATTAATGTTAAAAGGCCACCATCAGACCATTTTCCAAAGTTTTATTTGTTAATAAATTGAGAAATTAAAAACCTTATGCAGTCAAAGCATGGAATTGCATTTTATTGCCCAACATCAATATTTATAGTAGCTAACATTTTAGGAAATATAATCATAGCCATATTTAATTATATTATGTTTCATTTCATTTAAATGCTATGAGTTAGATGAAAATCATTGCTGTTCTCCCTGCTTCACAAAGGGTTCATTTTGAACACCCGATTAAGTTACCAAATGTATTTCCTTGCCTGATAAAGCAGGATTTTTGGATAGCACACTTACAACCATCACGCCACAAAAGTAGGCCATCAAATGCCACAGGTCACACCAACTGACATGATGTGATCTTGCTTTTTCTTCCGAGGATTTGCCACAGAACTGTGATGATGCATGTCCCAAAATTCTTGGAACAAACTCTAAACCTGTTATTTTATTATACATAGCCAGCAAGTTTTTAGAGCGTTTATAGTACTGCATATTTAAATGGTTAAATAACAATTCAATTATTAAATAAAGGACAAAACCAGATGAAAGTTGTCCATCCCACCACTGTAAAATGGGTGGACAGTATTATGTTTACAGTATGTCTATAAAAACTCGACCCGACTGCGGTTTCCAATGTTGGCATTACTTTTTAGTCAACAATTCTCTTGCAGTTGGAGGAGCAGATATGAAATGTTGTTTGGTTATGGTGAAAACTTTGCTCTCCTCTTCAGGGACAAGCTTTATCAGTCTGGGATACTTAAAATTCTAATCTGGCCAATGATGGGTTCACCGTGTACAAGCAACTTAAAAGAGACGACACAATATTGTGGAAAATAGTCCTCTGTGCTTGTGTGTTGTGAAAAAAAAAATCCGTAATTCTTTTATACAAGTTTGTACAAGCGATGCATACAAATCTTAAGGAGTGAAACTTGCAGCATGAGATGATCGTATTTTTTCTTCCAAAGCATTTTAACATCAAATTGTTTGTCACTACATTTTGTTACTTTAAAGTTGATTAGAACACGGATGCTGAAAATGCAGATTAATAAGTATTTCTTAGTCCCTCCAAGATAGAATGGAACGACGTGGTCTCTATCGTGGGTGGGCAAAGTTTCCTCTGACAGCAACTTTGGTGCAATCGTGCAAGGGAGCAAAGTAAATGAAAAAAAAAAAAAACATTTGTGGGATTTCATTGTCACTTAGATATTGAAGCACAGTGACCTAAGAATCGGAGAGAAAAAAGAGAAAGAAGAGGGAAACAGAGGTTGATTATACTTCTATTAGAAAACAAAACGCTGAAGGACAAAGCTGAACGTCTGTTTACCTTTCAATGTCTTTGTTTAGACGTCATTCTTAAACATTTTCTTTTGGTTTTCTTGGCCTAGAAGAGGGGTCAGCAATCTTTTCGAAGACTGAAAGCTAATTCTTGGGGACCGAGTAATGCCAAAGGAAACCTGTTTGATACATAATTCTAATAAAGAAATGTGTTTGATATATATATATACAGTAGTTAGAGATACTAAATGTGATAATACGGTACATCTAAATGAAGACACTGATCATGATGTCTCACAATAATTACCAACTGATTTACTGTAACAAGACAGTAACAGATTCATATGAATATGCAACTCTTAAATTGTACAAATCTCTACAAGCTGTTACATTTTAAAATGATCACTTCTATAACATTAAGAAAATCTCGCATCAACGTGTGCTACGTTTACAATAAGCAGGTCACTCCTGATGCCCTGGTTAGCACCATATTGGTGACCCCTGGCCGACCTGCATCCGTAATGTACATTAAATTCAGGTGAAATTGCATGAACTATATTGTCCCAAAAGCACTTTTGTACACGCATGCCTATTCATTTATTGCTTTCCATAGACAGCATACAGTACTTTTTTTTTCTTTATCTGGTGACTTCTTAAACGCCATTCCTGTTTTCTACTTAAATGTTTCAGTTGATTTATTGATCTCCTATCTCAGTCTCAAGCTGATGTCAAGATGTGTGTGTGTGTGTGTCACAGTAAGATCTACTACAGCACTGTAACCCGGATACAGACACACGCCTTCCTCTCCATCCACAGCTTGAGAGAAATGTATGTACAACATCGTGTCTCTGTTTCTCCTTTCCCTGTTTCAGTCCCACACGTGAAAAATGTGCAATTTTTAAAGCTGAGAGAGGAAGGAAAATCGATCACAACCATTGCACAATCATTGGCCAAAGCCAATGTGACCATTTGGAATGTGCTGAAGAAGACAGAAAGCACTGCCACACTAAGTGACTTATGCTACTTCAAATAGCACTGCGTAGTTCATTACAGAAAAATTGTAGTAGTTGTAAGGAAGTACCAAAATACGTTAACGACATCAGCTACATCCTTCAATGTTTAATGTATGATAGTCGAGACTTCCTGAACAAAAGCAAAGAGGTTCAACCAGAAGATGCAAACCACTCATTAGTCGGAAAAAAACAAAGGCCAAACTAGAATTTGTTTAAAAGTAAAGAAGCTTACCTCGAGAATTCAACAAAGTTTTATTGAACGAGAAAATAGAACAAACCTAAATAATGTAAAAGCTAAAGCTTTCGAGAAAGTAATATACAGATCAATGCTCTGGATGTCAAACACCAAACATCATCTATGTCGTACCTTGCGTTTCCATCTTCTTCTTCTTTTAGGAGGGTTTCATTCATCTTCTCTGCTGAAAGCAAAAGTAACTGAAGTCTACAAAAAAAAATTGTCTGTCAATATAAAGAAGTATGTAACCAAATGCGGTAAGGCAACGGCTAAAACATTAAATGCTCTCATCGAGGAAAGAAGTGAAAGGTTCGCGATTGCTCAAGTCGGTATTTAGTCTTATACTCCATGGTACATGCATTGTACCCTCAGATGAAGTTCGCTTATGTCAAAACTTCAGAGGCTCAAGGGAGTTTTGCAAAGGAGTTGCTACTAAATAGTAAATCCATCTGTTCTCATTTTTTGTTTCACCAGCCCACCGCCCAAAAAATATTTTGTCACAAATAACAAATAAATATATTCTCTGTTGTTACCTGGAAATAAAAGATGAAATGTTGATGTCGTGTCTCGTTCATGTAAACCCAAATGTTTTCGTTCTACATTTCAAAGTGGAAATTGGCCTCACCCTTGCAGTTCTTTTGGAGCGAGTTGACAGAACTGAACACCCTTCCCTTTTAGTATTGGGAAAGCATTATGTTGTTATTTTTGTTTGTTTTATGACCGTTTTCTCATTTGACATACAATCCACTCAACACTTTGAACACACTTTCAAGTGCTATTGAATGAAAACCTTTGTCTAAACATTTGACAGGTAATGTAGCAAACCTGAAAAATGATACCTGAAAAATACAAGATTGTACAAGAAGATTGTCCTGCATGAATTCATTTTTAGCATGTGAATCACTACAGCGTTAACCAGAATGTACCCTGCTAACAAACCCATGGGCAAACTCTTTTTTTGTGTGACTTTTATTAACAAAAACACATTTGAGAGACATTCTACTTACATGTAGCTTTTGTGAGAAAGCTAAAACAACAAACGATTTCTCTCTCTCTGTGAATTTCCATAGCACTCTTAAAAATATGAAAAATCTGAGGACAATTGAAAAGGGAGCCTTCACTGACCTGCCCGATCTGAATTATTTGTAAGTATATCCTTTTTTTTTCATAATTCCATTTTCATAATTCTACCTTATTTCAGATCATCTTAGCCTGCAGAATTTGTTCATTATTCATATGTCAAAGTAATCGGTGCATTTTTCAAACTCATTTCCGTTGCGGGCCACATCGTAGTTGCAGTTTCCCTCAAAGGGCGGTAATGACTGTGAAACCAACAATATGAAATTTTGGTACAGATTTAAAAAGAAATCATGGAAGTTGATTCTCACGATTTGACTTCGCGGGCCACATAAAATCATGCCCGGATCTGCCCCACCTCCCAGGCCTTGGGTTTGACACCTGTGGGTTACACTGACAGTTTAACCTTAGCCATTACTCAGAAACCCTTTTTTGACAGCAAAATATGGAATTCAGTGTAAGCACGTGCATTTAAATGTAACACTATGTAAATTAAAGAGTAAATGAAAGTGGTGAACAGTATAGTGGCAATGGCAAGACTTAAAAACACGTACTAAGATAGACGTAATGTCATTTTTCACAGGTGCATCTTTGGCACTGGGGTGATGCACTTCCCAGACTTCTCCTCTATATCCTCCTCAGCATTCCCATTCAGCCTGTAAGTGTTCCCAAACAAGATAAATGGCGTGGTTGCCAACATTATTTTTGGATTTGCATTTATTGCTCAAGGCGTCTTTGCATCCATCACTGAATGTCACAAACATCGGAACAAATCCTACGATTGTTTCTCAGTTCCTCAAGACTGCGCGAACTAACACTGTCTGACTAATGAGCCAAAACTGGTTTTGCAGAAAAATGCAAGGAAACATGGCCATAAAAAATATTCCTGCCAATTCCTTCAATGGTATGACAAAGATGACCAGCGACATGTGAGTAGAACTGCTTAAGAATTTGTCCTTTAAGTAGTTTAAGAAAACAGGGTGCTTTTAAGAATGTATTCACATTTGTGTGTGTGTGTGTGTGTGTGGTGTGTGTGTGTGGTGTGTGTGTGTGTGTGTGTGTGTGTGCGTGTGTGTTGCTTCTCATATGTGCTTTTGTAACTGAACGTTCGCTTCCTCAACCTTGGCCACTGGATTTGTTGACTGTATATTTTACCTTGACAGAAGCCTGATCGGTAGTGGTTTCAAGGAAATCAACGCACATGCGTTCAATGGAACCTTCATCAGAACACTGTAAGTCCAATCTTTTTCCATTGAAAAGACAAGCGTGCGAAAAATAGGATAGGCTGATGTCGTATTTTTCTGATGGCATCGATATTTTGTATACTTTTAATAGCTCGCTTTTTCTTATCCCAAAAATAGAGCAAACAAATAGTATGAAAGACTAAACAAAGATATCCCTTTATTTTCTCAAACTCGACACACTGATTGATGCCAGTGGGTAAATACAATATATGCTTGAATCAAATATAAATGATAACTAAGTACAATGACCATTCACATTGCACAACCAAAAAGTTGTACAAGTTCGGAGTTCATGTCAAATTTGCTGTAAAAACATGACTCAAAAGTTAAAAAATGATCATAAAAAATGAGTGTGACATGAAATGTCAGCAAATCCCATCAGAGTTCAGCTCAGTGGGCCCAATGACTTGTTAAACAAATGTCTTTGTTTTTTTTTTATTGGCCTTTTTGGGGATAAAACTGCAGAAGGAAAAAGAGAACAGAGAACAAAAGAGAACAGTATAACCATATAACCAGGAACTGAACTTAATGTCACATACTAGACGGCAAACCTACTCATAGAATTAATTTTTAATCAAATTAAACATCAGTTATAGGCAAACTCGTTTTAGCCGTGTTTAGCGTAGAATTACTTTACCGACAATACAAGTGCTCAAAATGTGTTGCGCTGCTGGCCAAAAAGTGTCACGGAATGGATTGTGTTCAACTTTGAAAGTTGTACTGTAAATGAAAACTATCTTTATCTTTCACACTCTGAATGTAGCTCATCTTTTTCTTCATATTTAGAGATTTAAGATACAACCGACATCTGTGCAGCCTTCCAGAAGCTGCTTTCGAGGGAGCCTCTGGCCCGCTTTATCTGTGAGTGTTAAAACACACACACACACACATACATTGCTGATATTCTCAACAAATCCAATTCATTGATATCCAAATTCAGGCTGTCAGTTTCAAGGGAGATTTCAACCAGTTTTCAAAGGCACGTGCAGGAGGCTAATCATATTTTTAATTTACTGGAGCATCGAACTGCTACACTGTGTGAGATCAAGATGGCTTCCAGGAAGCCTCCAAAACGGTTATCATGTCTCAGGGCATTATTTTGCTTTCCTAGCCAACCACATCACACTAGTCATATAGCTGTGTGCCTGCCGTTGTGTAATCAGGGCTTTAGAGTTCCGGTAACTTCTTCTCTATGTGTGTGATTCAGGGATGTTTCCTACACAGCTTTGACATCGCTCCCCCAAACGGGTTTAGAGCAAGTAAAGCGCTTGAAAGCAAATTCTACTTTTGCTCTGAAGCGCCTTCCTCCATTGGAGAGTCTGGCTGAACTTGGGGTGGCCGAGCTCCCGTACGCAAGCCAGTGCTGTGCCTTCCGCGTCTGGTACAGCAAGCACAGGTAAACAATATGTTCTCCCAGATTTGACGTGAAATAATCATACAAACATTTATACAAACCATCAAAAAAAAAAAAACTTACACTTGTAACATGTGATTTTACATTAACAGACAAGAGGCCCGCAAGAATCCAAACCCATTTTGTCAATGGATACACAAGTAAGTTACAAAAATTTGATATACCATGTATGACACTGCTCATTTTACTATTAATAATCAGAACAAAACTTGTGTTCTCTTGTAAAAATGTTCCTTGTAAGAACATGCGGATTCAAGGCATGAGCAGTACAGTTGAAACTGTACCAAATCGTCACTGCCCATGCAAAACATTTTACTCTTCTCCTGTCGCTATTGTCTTGTTTAATTTTGTAATGGATTGGATTTGGATGAACATGAGACTTAAGAGCAGTGCCAGGAGGCAACATGAAGTGCCAATACTATGTTTGTGTACTTAAATTTGTACTTGAATATTTATTTTTCTGATGACTTTTACTTGTACTACATACAAAAACAGATATTTGCTTTGTAAAAATAGGCTAGGTCCTTTTTTCAACTTCCGCGGTTGACGACACAATGTCAAAAAGATGTACTCTACATAGAGGTGTAGTAAAGTCAACCGCGATTGAGAAAATGGGCTCTAAAAAGACAAGGACAGTACTATGGTGCAGAAATGGGAGCAAGGAACAATAATTGAAAAGAAAAAAAAAAAAGAAATGTGATAAGATTGTTTTTCTTCTCAGCACAAGTGCTTGTAAATTAATGAAGATCGTAACTTTTGTCCACAAAAATATATCCATCCTTCCATTATCTGAGCTGCTTAACCTCACAGCGGTCGCAAGGTACACCCTGAACTGGTTGCCAGTCAATTGCAGGGCACATAGAAACAAACAACCATTCACACAATCATGCCTAGGGGCAATTCAGAGCCTCCAATGAAGGCATGTTTTTGGGATCTGGGGGGAAACCGGGGTGCCTGGAGAAAACCCACGCAGGCCCAGGAAAAACATGAAAACTCCAGAGTCAGGGCCTGGATTTGAACTACAGTCCTCAGAACTGTGAGGCAGACGCTCTAACTGATATTGGGGCTCAAATTTAATTTTGACCTTTGTACTTAAGTACATTTAAGCATATTATTATTTTCATATAGTAGTAGAATCACTACTATTACCAAAATCTTTTTTGCAGTATCTGTATCCGTAAGCAGCAGCGGTGGTGTAGTGGCACATGTTGTCCTACATGTTGGTGACATGTTCAATTCATGGCCAGCACACCAATACCCAAACCCAAATAAAAATGACAGGTTGGTTCAGGAAAGGTCATTAGGTGCAAAAACTCTACCAAACTATCATGTGAGTGACTTGCGGTGGTGACCGCTGATGGCTGAAAAGTCACAAGTTCCTTCTGCCTAAGTACCTCGATAGAGTGCTTTTTCCACCTCTGCTTGGAAGTCACAAGAAATAAAAAATAATTTCACAATTTAGTGAGTTGAAACAATCAACGACCACTACTGTTGGTACCTCCTCCTCAAGGTGGTCACAGACGACTGCAGGATGGTATTCTACTCCTCAGCCTGTTGGCAGGTCACTCCATTCTTTCTACCCCTAAATTCCAGAGGTTGCAGTTGATAAACACATTTTAGTGGGAGTGGCATCGTGGGCGAGCGGTTAGCGCATGGTTTACAGTTCTGAGGTTGGGGGTTCAAATTCTACCCTGTCCTTTGCACGTTCCAAAGACACTTTTAAAGATAATTAAAGAGTAAATTGTCCATAAGTGTGACTGTTGACTAAGTGTTGATTGTCAGTATGTACCCCGTAGTTGGGTGATGAAGAGTTTAGTGGCTATCTCACCTCTCGCCCAGTCAGCTGGGATAGTCTCCCACTGAAACGTGACCTCGGTGAGGATAAGCGGTACAGAAAATATTTGCATGTTTTGTTGGGCTTAGCGGATGGAGTTCTGACGTATTATTACAACAGACCAAACACAATATTCCCAAACTTTTTGTTCTAGGTTCAGTCTGATGACATTTTTCAGTGTTGTTTTCCCATAATAATGTGAACAGAGCGTTCCAAACAACTGAAATAATTAGATTCTATTTGATCTATCTGTTTGCTTGATTAGGAGAAGTACAGTGCTCTGCCCGGATGTCCATAACATGCAACATATGGAATATTCATTCAACTGCCTAAAATAACTCAAATACTGTATCTTTGATTCTCCAGACATTTTGGTCGAGGCATTGACCTCTACAAAAAGAATCCACAATTGGAAGATATTTGTCCCAGCCATGACGGCATCAAGTGCACGCCAGAGAAAGATCCTTTTAACCCTTGCGAGGACCTCCTGGGTCCCGTCCTGGGCAATGTCACATGGATAATAGCCTTTTTGACCATTGTTGCGAACATAACAGTGTTGGTCATGCTGCTCTTTACCGGTCGCAAGCTAACTATCTCACGATTTCTTATATGTAACCTTGCCCTGGCAGACCTGTGCATGGGCTTTTACCTGATGCTCATTGCCCGCATGGACTGCCACTCTCGCCACGAGTACTACAACCACGCCATGGAATGGCAGACGGGCCCTGGATGCGACACCTCAGGCTTCCTGACAATGTTCTCAAGCGAGCTATCCGTTTATACGCTCACTGTGATAAGCTTCGAACGCTGGTACACCATTATCAATGCCATGGATCTAAACAAGAGGCTGGGGATGCACCATGTGGTGGCCATCATGGTTGCAGGTTGGGTCTTCTCCCTGCTGGTTGCTATGCTGCCCTTAGTGGGAGTCAGCAGCTACAGCAAAGTCAGCATCTGTCTCCCAATGGATATTGACTCGTGGGTTTCCCAGGCGTACGTGATGGTTGTGTTATTGCTTAATGTCCTTGCATTTCTGGGGGTGTGTTTCTGCTACGTGTGCATCTACCACAGTGTCCGCAAGCCAGAGCCTGCCAATCACTACAATGACACAAAGCTTGCCAAGCGCATGGCGGTGCTCATTTTCACCGACTTCCTTTGCATGGCGCCAATCTCCTTCTTCGCAATCTCTGCGACACTGCACATGCCCCTGATCACCGTGTCTCACTCCAAAATTCTACTCATCATTTTTTATCCCATCAACTCACTCTGCAACCCTTTCCTCTACACCATCTTCACTCGGGGCTTCAGGAAAGAAGTGCGCCTGCTGCTCCAACGTTGGGGAATACTCTCGTAGCATTTAAAGGTAAAGCTCCACAGCTCCCAAATTACCTGCATCGAAATAATGCCCAGCACAAAAACACACTTTACTTATTCTGCTATTCACTCAAATGGATGGATGGATGGATGGATGCATATGTTTCAGCGTATACTATATTATATATTATACTCTACGTTAACTGTATAAGCAGAATCAGAAGTATCTTCATTGGCTGGAACGCTGACCTTTGACGTCCTGACTTTTGGAACAACTACAAGGCCAAAGATAGACAACCTTAGGGCCCGCAAGGCTTAATAGGGTAAAAGCTTGAAAACTTTGAAAACTTGAAAAACAGAAAAAGAACCTTAAAAATCACATTGGGAGCAAATGCAGTGATGGAATGTGTTCCCTTCTTCTGGTGTTGATTAAGATACATTCTGCTTCTGTAGCAACTGTTGGACCAGACCAGAAAGCAGGGCATTACGGTAATCAATCCGACTGGGGGAAAAAAAGCATGCATTAACATCTCGGTGTTGGCTCTACATAGAATGGCGTGGACGCTGGCTATGTTCTTTCTATGATAATAACCTGTTTTTGTGAGAATTTTTTTACGCGTGCAATAAAAGTGAGAAAGGTCTAGAATAACACCCAGGTTTTTCATAAGTAGGGAAGGATTTAAGAACTGTGCTAGTAGTTGAGTCAGAGGGGCTATAGCTAAGACTTCAGTTGTGTCCTGGTTAAACTGAAGTCTTGCCATCCAGTATTTGATATTTAAAATATACTGTAGTTTAAAAGTCATAAGGAGACATCACATAGTTACACATCATGAGCATAGCTGTGGAAGTTCCCTCCATGCCTCCTGATGACACTCCCAAGAGGGAGGATATGCACATTGTGGAAGATGGGTTAACATTGATCCTTGTGGAACACCACGTTATTTCATGGCTATCTAAACTTATAAACCTTGTCAGTGGAGTGGAAAAGAAAAATAGATATTTGTGTATAGTACGAGGGAGGACAACCAAATGTTTAAGTCTATTTAAAAGAATAGTCTGGCCTACTGTGTTGAAGGAAAGACTAAAATTCAGGAGAATCAGCTCAGTGAATTGACACTTACCAGAACTGACTCAAAAATTTTGAGGGCCATGCTAAAACCAGACTGAGACTTTTCAAGAGTATTGAAATTTCTTAACAAGCAAAATCATCTCATTGAATCAATTATCTTTTTTAAGATTGTGCCTATTGATGGTGGTTTTTAATTATTATTTTGCGTGTGTCCTGTTTGGCTGTTGGTGAGAAAGTATGAATGAGTGAGTAGTGTGAGCATGTGCTGAGTGAGTGATTAAGAGGCAAGGCTCCCACAGGTCCGCCCCATCAGGCTGGACACATCCAGACCCACAGCATCACCCCCAGGACTACCCCCTCCAACACCCCTGCCGTTACCCATTACCAACCACCAGGGCAGTCGTTGTTAAAATTATTAAAATGGGAATAGCTCTTCTTCAGAAGGGGCGTTACAACCGCTGCTTTGACGTGCACAGGGAAGATTCTCTCCTGAAGAGAGCAACTTAGAAATGTTGAAAAGCCCTTATGTAAAAATCCATAAAATGTTTTCAAAATTGATGAGGGAAATGGGTGTAAAAGACATGATGGACTCAGACTCTGTCAAGTATCTCAGCAGCAATCAGCACAAAATTGTGCAAGGTCTCCTCAGGTAAAGATGCAATATTTGGATAAAATGCTGCATCCGACAGTCTCGAACTTTACACAGGAGTGGACTGCCAAGTCTTCACTGACAATTCCAGTTGGAGTAAAAAAAAGTAGCTGTTAAAATCCTGATTCAATAACTATTAAATGGCAGAGAGTAAAACATTTTGATTTTTTGTGTGTGTGATTACCTTGGCAAAATAAGCATTTCTAAGAAATCTCATTTTTATTATAAAATATAAATTGATCTCAGAAAATCTGTTAATTGATTCTTCTCTCTGCCAGCCCCCGGTTTTGTTTTCATTTAAGGCCAAATAATCCATTCATGATGTTGTTCTAAATGTACATTTCTCTGAGCAGTCAACATAAGAGCAAATGTTGAGCTGTGTGGCCTGAGCGCCGACCTTTGTATGTACCATTTACAGTCACCCATTCATAGTCAAAGTCATTGTCTATGAAATGGGAAAAACATGAAAAGTAAAATTTGCCATTCGTTGGTAAGCTCCTCTCATCATTTTCATGAGAGCCGCTAGACCTTGTCAAAACGTAAAATTTATGTAATTGATATTTAATATACTGTGTTGCTCACACTGCACTGCACAGCCAAAGTAGTTCCTGGACTACAAAATCTTCCATTCCACGTTCTGTCATATTAATGGTTAGGCTTGACCAAGTTTTAATTGGAATTTCGAGGTACATCAAAAATTGAACTTCAGAACATTTTGGTGGGGTTTATACTGTATATTATCAAAACTATTCTTATGATTGCACTTTTGCGCATTGTGTATAATATTGGATTCTGTGTTAAATGTAATTTGAGTGTAGAAGTTTCCAATTTTATCAATCCACAAACTACTGATAATTAAATATGCACTCATGAAACCCTAAGGGACTTCTTGACTGTTTAGACTGTGAACTTCAACAATAAAACATTTTTGTAAAGATAAAGGGGGCCAGGTTACTGTTCATTGTATATGACATAGAGACTGAGAGATGTATTATTGTCCAAGTCAGCCAGGTTTAAACCACTCTTATCACAAACAGTTTATTGTCCTGGCATCGACAAATATGTAGAGAATATTCTGCAATTCAGATTTTCCCTTCGGCTAGCATCGTCCGTTGTATTGCACATACACTAAATGTACACTGTGTGCCGCTGACATGCCACAAGACTGTATACAAAATACCTGTATCATCGTAAATGTGTTGATTTTTTTTCTTTGCATTTATAGAAAAGATGTAGCGTGTTGCTATTTTATTGAAGGACGTGAAGCCCAGCAGCTTTCAATATGATATACTGTAGTACATTCCTTGACAGCATTGTAAAACAATGAGCTGGTACCAGTCTGACAGTGGCAGTTAAATTTAGCATTATAAATATTACCATCTGTAAGGCAAAATTTTTCATACTGAACTATTACTCATGACCATACTGTAGTTAATTTAGTGTATAGTGAGTGCAAAAGTCCAACCCCAACTATATTCAAGAAATCTTGGTAGATCTGGTTTTAACCATAATAACGGAAACTCCCCGTTTCAATGTTTATTGACTGTTGCACACGGTGTAGTAAATATATGTGAGGAATAAACATTACAATCAAGCTAGGAACTCATATTGGCAACACGACAGGCAGACCCTTTAAACCAGAGTATTAAAAAAAATACAGAATAATTAACGTGAAATTATATTACATTTGCAACCAAAATACTGTAATTTTCTGTGTAGATTCTTCTGTAATCATAGTAATAAATAAAAAAATAAATACAATATAGCTAATTAGGCAGCATGTTCTCTTGTTTTTTTATTACAAGTAGCAGTCCCTATGATTGGCCAGCAGACAGTTCAGGGTCACCTCTCACTTAAAACGTAGGCTGGGATGGGCCGCCCTGACCTGCTGCAACCCTCGTGAGGATAAATGCTACACAAAATGGATGGAGCAGTGCATTACCATTCTGCTTCCCCAACAGCTTTAGAGAACACGTAATCCCTGCCACCGTAACACATGACGCCATCTTTCAAATGGAACTTCCAGCGGTTCTTGCTGCGGTGAATCTGCAACTCGGTGAAGAACACAAGACATTGCAATATCAAGGCTCAAAGCCCCGAATTATGATTTGCCGAAAAGTCCACTTACTTTGTCATATTGGCAAACAATGACATTCTCTGAGTCAAACAGATCTGGGATGTCTTGTTCAAACACATCGTCACCTGAATTCAATGGATCCTATTGAACAGAACCTGAGTTTCAATATAACAGCTTCACAGATCTAACCATTTTCTTAGCTTTTAAATATACTAATTTGACCATAAAATAAACCCGCACAATCTAAAGCATTGGTTGTCAATTTTTGCCAACCTTGTAATCCCATTTCTGTGTCGTCATTAAGTTCCAACCCACTTTTACAGATATTAGAAACAAAGCACATGCATTGTTCGAAAATGTACTAATTCTTACATATTTAAAATACCTTTCGGATCAGTTTAAAAAGCTGAAGACCAGAACTGCCTGTAAAAAATAATCTATAAAGACATGACCAAAAGTAACTGCAAGAGTACAAATGGTTCCACTACGATTGAAATTTTATTATTTTTTTTTTTTTTAACTGCCCATCCAAAACTTGGCGGCTGACTGGTCAGCAAATCTGAAGCCTGCCCTATGTGGAATTTGCATGTTCTCCCTGCGCCTTTGTGGGTTTACTCAGAGTACTCCTGTTTCCCCCCACATCCTAAAAAACTAAAAACTAAAGTGCCCATAGTTGTGAGTGCGAATGAATATTTGTACCCTGTGATGAGCTACTCACCAGTTGAGGGTGTCTCACATAAAGATAGCTGGAATAACCTCCAGCAAGACCCTGACCCTATCGAGGATAAACGTTACAGAAAAAGGATGGATAGATGGACACCCGCAACCCACTCCAAAAAGGGTCCGTGACACACTTTTAGGTACACTAGTTGAGAATCACTGCTAAACTTCATTGCACATTTGCAGACTACAAGGGTGAAGATATGTACAGTATATTGCAAGGAACCCATACGGTACAGTACCTCATCTTCTACATGTTCAAGCTCATCAGCGCCTTCACTATCACTGCTGGAAGAGGCGGTGTTCCCATCACTGCTCCCGACTCCTTCCTGCAGAGCCTTGATGGCCTCTGCGTTGATTATACCCAGGAAGTCATTCTGCTCCAGCGGCACGACTTCTTCCTCTTCCAGGTCCGAATTGTCTGCCGTACCATCCAGCTGTACGATGTCGGATAGCTCATTGTAGTTGAAGTCCAGGTCCAGCTTGTCAACAAAAATTACGATTATCACAAGAAAATAAAATTTAGCTGGTGTAGAAACAGAACCGTTCAACAATAGCAAAAACTGCTGAGTGATGGTGATGTCAGAAGGCTTAATTGCTCAGGGAAAATTCTTACAATTACTTTAAAGCAGTGCTTAACAAACATTTTCTCCCCAAATAAAAATTGGATTGCATCACCATAACATTGTCATATACAGCACAAGCAAGTTCCATAGTGACAGACGGAAAATTTAATGAGCCTCCACTTGAGGGCAGAAGGGACAACCTGTGTTAGAATATATTTCTATGAATTTTTTGTTTTGTTCAACAACGGTTGGAAAACACTGTCATAATACAAACTAATAAGGAAACGCAATACATTCATTTACAAAGATGTCTGTTTCCAAAAAATGTATATGCTTAAAGATCAATAAAATGACAAAACTTTTTACTCTGACATGCAACCCAAGATTTAAATGACTATATTGAAATTACCCCGAGAATTGCTTCAGGCTGGTCGCAACATTTGCCGTGAGCCAAATTCCTTGCCCTTGCTGCTTTTTCTCGCTCCTCTTTAATGAATTCTTTGAGGATGTCATCAACGTCACTGCTCTTGAACGGAGTGGTCTTCGTCAAAGCCTCCTGGGTATCGAAAAACTGGCCGACGGCAGAGCTTTTGACGCTAAGGTCCACAGGCTCTGGATTCGACAGGCTCGCTCCCGCAGCCAGTGCAGATTCCTGTTCTGGAGAAGACCCTACCCCAATCGGTGTGGGCTTTGGGATAGGGTCTTGCTGTGGAAAGCTGCTTTCCTGACTGCGGGGTAAAGTAGCGTCTGGCAGTGTCAAGGAGTCGGGCAAAATGGTCGCGGCAGGCGGTGGCTCCTGAGAGAGCGTTTCACCAACTTGGATTGAAGCCGGTGGAGGTTGGGATACCGTTTGCTGTCCGGCTGGGGCCTGAGTAACCACAACAGGAACATTGACCTTGTAAAGTTGACCTTTGGGTAACACAGGAAGAAGGAGTTTTCAGAACAGTCAGACCAAACGTTTCAGCGGAACAGAACACAATCTGTTACGGGTCAATGGCTGATTTTTTTTCCCACCATAACACTGGAATGAATACATCAAATCTTAAATCATGAAATATTAACACCAGGGAAATGTTTGTCACATTTTAATAAGAATCAAACAAGTGTTTAAAAATAAAGTTAATTCCTATTTGACAAGGTTAATTGAAAGCAAAATATAAAATCATAAACTAAGATGACATAGGTAGACAACATGACAGTGGTGAAACATCTAGAGAGGTGTATTTTTTATTCCATTTTATTACAATAAAATGTTAAATCGACAAATATTTTAATGTTTCAATGATAAGTTAGTTTTAATAATAAAATCCCCTTTGTATTGTAATTATTGTGATGAATTTTATTTTTTTGAAAATGTACAATAAAAACATTGTACACTCTTTGCAATCATGAAAAAAAATTAAGAATACATTATTTAACCAAGGTAGAATCTCAATTATATAAATTCTCAGTGGGAGGAGGCCTGCTATGTTCCCCGAGCCTTACTTTTCACTACATTTGCATCACAAGCTCTAAAAGATGAGAAGTCGGATTTAATCATAATTATGGCATAATGACCGCTATATTTTTGTGAAATTTTGATCTTTTTGATTTTCACCACAGTTTTGGTTTAGAGGTGCTCAACTGTACATTGAACGGGTGGGATAAGAGGCATCACGTACCGGAGGCTGTTTGTAGAGTGACTCCAGCAGGTATCTGCACAGGGTAAGATAGGCCAGCAGGAAGTGAAAAGGTAGCAAGTGTCTCGGAGTTGGTCTGCAATTGAACATTTGTTACTGTTTTTTTTTTTTATGAATAGACACTGGAAATAATTTTACGCAGTGCTACACCATTAAAAAAGTGCACCAGCAACAATTATAGATTAAATGGAAAAATATTCAAGTGGATAAACATATAAAAAACAGCTAAAAAAAAAAAAAAACAGGTCACCCCTGTGAGGCTGAATGTTTGATAAAGCCCTTGAATTTAAAAAATAAAATAAAATAAAAAGAAAAAAAATACATGTATTGATTTGCATTTAAAAAAAAATACAAAAACATACTTGCCTTGACAGGAAAACTGTGATTAGTCTGACTTGCGGGCATCATTACTGAAGCTGTCAGTCATAAGAAAACAGCTAATAGAACACAACTCATGCCACTGTTTGAAACTTTGACTTCACGACGTCAATTTTAATGACAACCAATACATCAGCTTCTGGAAGTCTTTGTGCTACCTGTGAGTTCTGCATCATTGCGGCTGTAGTTTGGTGGAAGCTCCAGCACAAAGTCTGGAGAGTCGATGTTGTTCTTCCTGAAGTCATCCATAGTCTTTGACTCCATCATTTTTGTCTCCCAAAGCTGCACAACAGAAAATGCAGACTGTATGTTCTTTTCTTACTCAACAGTCCGTGAAACTCACTTGTCGTAAATTGTCGAGGATGCAGTCTTCAATACCCTCATCCAGGAATAGCTCCCTCATACTCTCAATCACGTCATTGATTATTGACAAATAGAGCTTGGCCTGCAATCAGTTATACGAAAATCTGATCATCAAGATGCGCTTTGCCAGTAGAGTGCATTAAGAAAATGTAATTCATTTTGAAATGATTGAGTTTATTTATCAAAACTAACGGAGTCATTGATGATGTAGTGGTACACGCGACTGACTGTAGTGCAGGTAGCGTGGGATCAACTCTCGCTCAAGGATGGTGTCACTATGTGCCCTGTGACTGCCAACCAGTTCAGGGTGTAGTCGGCCTTTCCCCCAATGTTAGCTGGGATAGGCTGCGGCACGCCCCCGTGATCCTTGTGAGGATGGGTGACTTGGAAAATGAACATGGACAAAGCTAACTTCGACTGACTCGTAGTAGGCTGAAACGGGGGTTGGGCAAAGTCTGGCCCACGGGCTACATAAAACCCATTCTGTTCTTTAAATCAGGCCAACTGAGTATTTACAGCAATTTAGAGAGAGTCCTGAAATATTTGTTGCAATATTTTAACTGAATTTGATTTCATCACTTTTATTTTTGTTTTGATTTATTGTAATTAAAAAAAAAAAATTTATGTTTAAGGCCAAATTCAATTTGATAAAACAAAAAAGCTAATTAAAGATTAGTTTCATGATTACCTTACACATCTTTTTTTTTTTAAATATACTATAAATGTCATGTAAAAGTGACCAAGCAACATGTGACCATGTTCAAATTCAAATGCAGTCCTTCACCACAAACATTTGTTCATCTGTAGTCTAAAGAGAACACTTGGGTTCACCACATGGTTTAGAATCAATTTTCCCACCTCTTTTTTTTTTTTTTTTTTTTTTTAAACAAACCCTCATTTTCAGTCTAAATTTGCCACGAGGAAGCAGCTCTTACCACCATGGGGCCCATGTTGACCAGAATGCCTGAAGGAATATAAATAGCAGCTACAATGCACTTCCATCAGAACTAATGTGTTCCACAGTCCCCCACAGGTGATAGCAATCAGCCTCCTAAGAGAAGCTGTGATTGGACTTGTGTCTCTCATGGAGCTCCTCTTCTATTGTATTTCCTTGTCTTTTCATTGCTCGAAATATCACCTTGGAAGTTAACTAGAATGAATCATTTTGAACCCAGCATAAAATCACCTATTCATTTATCCGACCATGCAGGTCCCAGTGATTGTTTGCAGCTAGCTGCTGTAAGAAGGGGTGAAGAATGTGGCTTGTGCTGAAAGGACCCTTAGTATGACCCCTGACAACTATCTGAGGGATAGTTATAATGGCTCTGCTCACTGAGGTCAAATGCCACGTCAGAATATTGAGAGTTTTGTTATGGCTTGTATGGGTTAGCGTGCTTTGTTTTCAAAACTTATCTGAGGCCCGACTGTGTTAAATCTAGACTTTTAAGTATAAATGTTTGTCTTTGTACTCTAATTGCTGGCAACCAGTCCAAAGTATGCCCCGCCTCTCAAGTCAACTACGATTGGCTCTAGCACAGCTGAAGCCATAAGAACAAACGGGATGGGGTCTCACAGTCATTGCCTATGTGAGTTTTGAAGCCCCCCAACGGAACAAGGGAGTACCCAGACCATACTTGCAGAGTGTAGGTCAGGGCGTCAAACGTACGGCCTAGGGGCCAGAACTGGTCCATTAGAGGGACCGATCCTGCACTTAGGATAGAAAACACAATTTACTATTTTTAATAACTGTAACTTGTTGTTAAATTTGGCCACTACAGGGTGCACTGAAATGACACTGATGCGTTTGTGAAAGCCAAATAATGCCACATTTCAGGAGCACATTAATATACAATGGTGTGCCATGTTCAAACTGTGAAAATAAATACCTCCTGCAGAAATGTTTTAAGACATTGAATAATACAAAATTTCAGTCAAAAGCTTCACTTCAAAAGAGGTTGGTTTCTTGTTTTTTTTTTTTTTTTTGCCACAACTGAAGTTTTTATAAATGCATTGACAAAGGATGCATAACTGAATAGTACATGCTCACTGATTCGTAATACTGTTGAAATCATTTGTTGTTAGAAATGTGAAACTGCTCCTATGGTTTGCAAGAAAAATTTTAAAAAGATAATAGTGAATAAATGTGATTCTCTGAAACTACTTGTGATTGCACAAAATTAATGGGGAATTTTTTTAATAAATATTTATGGATTTTTTAGTCACAAATATTGTGTTCTGCAGACTAAAATGAATTTTTTACACCCCTGCTCTAGATTATGAATTTCAGTGTACATGGTTGTTTGTCTAGGTGCCATGTGATTGGCTGGCAACCAGTTAAGGGTGTATTTTGCCCCCCATCCTAGTATGAGGACAACCGCTATAGAAAATGAATGGATAGAGCAGATGTTATGGAATTTAAAATTTGCTGAAGTACTGCAACTGCTGTAATGTACTTACAAATGCATTATATAACTGTGTCAATAATGGCTTCATTGCCTCATGTCCAAACCTGTAAAATGAGACTTTTTCAGCTTGTTACTGCAAACTTGTCTCAGGTCTAAACTTTCCCCCCTTTTTTTTGTGTTTCACCTTTTGTTTTGTTTCAACTGGAACTTTGCAAGTTCCGCATTGAGGGACGCATAAAGGAATCACTTATCTTGGGGAACCTCTCAAGGCTTCGCCAGCAGGTCACTGAAGGCACCGTGGTGTCTCCTGCAACAAACACCAAACAATCCATCTGAAGATTAACATTTCAACAAACACTTTGACCTTAAGACACAATCATGTGTATACTGAGTGCAGACGACTCACTATTTGCAGAATTCAAGGTTGGGCAGAGATACAGTAGTTGGGTACAGTATTTACCGAACGCGGAATATTTTGTTTTGCATGAATCCATAAAGCAGAAGACAAAATTTTGTAAACAATGAATAATGGGAGCAGCACGGGGAGCTACTGATTTTCACATCTGCCTCACAGTACCAAGGACCCAGGTTCAAATCTGGTATCGCCTGTGTAGTCTGAAAGTTCTTCCTGTGCCTGCATGGATTTCCTCCCAAGTACAGTACTTTGGTTTCCTCTCACACGCCAAAAACATGCGTAATAGGTTAAGTGATGACTCTAAATTACCCTTAAATGTGAGCACGAATGGTTGTTTGTGCCCAATGGTGAGCTGGCGACCGGTTCAGGGTGTATCACCTAAAGATGAGATGCCATGACCCTTCTTAAGTAGTATATAAGTGGTATGGAATGTGGATGGATGCCCCCAAATCATGGCATGTGACATCTATTTAGGTCTCCACCCATCAACTGAGAATCATTGTTAAACTATAGTGCACATTTGCAGACTACAGGGCAAGAAATGTATATTAAAAGGAACCCATATTGTACCTCATCTTATACATGCAAAGTCTTGCATGTTTTCCCAATGCCTGTGTTTTTTCCCCAAATACTTTGATTTCCTACCACATCCCCAAAATATGCAAATTGGGTTAATTGAAGTCTTTAAAATCCCCATAGGTGTGAAAGTGAGCGTGAACGGTTGCTCATATATGCCCTGCAATTGGCTGGTGCCCAGTTCAGGGTGTACCCTGCCGCTTACCTGAAGATAGTTGGGATGGGCTCCACAAGCCCACGGAAAATGGATAGCTGGATAGTTAAACAATGGGGAAATCGGATTTACATAAAAACAGTACACTATTCAATAAGATAAGCATTATGGTATGAGTTTTACAATTCATACAAGTTTATTTCTCATTTTGCTTTGGTAGGACAGGATTTCATATTACATACATCAGTCTGAATTGAGGACCTTTGAGTTGAAATGGCACATAATAAGCACAACATTCGAGTCCATGAAAACACATTCCTCCAAAATTGAACCCTGCTAAAGACTGAAACTAAACTAAAGGTAAGCAGCAAATCAGATGAGATGGTCTTAATGCATTAAAAAAAAAAAAAAAAAAAAAACTGGCCCTATTACTTATTGGCACTAAGAGAAATAGTTCTGCACAGTTTAAGATCATGAGTGAAATTCTTGGGTTTTTGCAGCAGCAGCAGTTTGTACACAAAAATATCCCGTGAAACAAGATTAAAAACATTTGCCAATTCCCTAGTTACACTTTGACTCATTCAACAGCTTGTAAGACTAATGCACAAAATGTCCAACAGCTTGTTGGTTGTCGTTATCATTAAAATGCAGTTCAGGTCAACCAAATTAGCAAAAATTACAGACAAAATGAAGCATGTTGTTATTTTGTTTACATCACTCTTCTGCATGGGGTTCACGTTTCAATTTTGATTCTTTTGGATGATGTTAAACATTTGCCATATTTTAGTGGAGATAATTGACTTGTCAGTTGAACATACTTGGAATGAATGAGCAGTCAAATCTCTACATACAATGATTAGCATGAACTATATCATTCACTCATGTAACACAGAGCGGAATTGCAAACCTCGTAAACTACTAATCCCAAATAGCGAAAACCGCTCATTAATAATAATCTCAGCCCAGCCGTTTTTTAGGCTGCAAACGAATCTGGAGGGCAGTCCAGATAATACAAATGCAAGCCTACGTACAGTTCTCTTACATTTGTTATTTTACTTTGAACAATTACATGTAAAGTGCAAGTGTTAGAATGTTAATGCATACAGTTTCAGCTACAGGACTAAACCTTAAATAGCAATGATACCAAGCAATGTCCAATTAGATGAATTAGACACTAGATTCCCTTGCTACCCAACTAAGTTTTTTTTTTTTTTTTTGTAAAGCAAGTTTCTTTGATCTTCACTGTGTCATACAGTCAGATTCCTTCTTTGACTCTATTTCAATCACTTTCTTCTCCACTTCCACCTGGACAAAAAAAAAAAGAACAAAGTTGCCATTGCAATTAAATCATTTAAGACGAGGAATTAATTTTCCAAAAGACCCACGTACGAAACAGGAAGAGTTGCAGAGGTTCGCGCCATGCTAGGCTCAATTCTGGATCATATCAATTTTATGACTTCATGTAAAGCAGTAACTGTATATTTTTAATGTGCTGATATGAAAAATAAGTTTAACTAATATATATATATATATATATATATATATATATATATAAAATAATCAATGATGTTAAATTTATCGTAATTTCTCAAGTATAATTCGTCCTGAAGTATAATGTGCACCCACAAAGTTGACCTTTAAAAAAAAAAAAAAAATAGGAAAACCCCTTCTACCAATGTAAAACACGCACCACTGATTTGCGGCTATCCGTATGCTCAAAATATTAGGAATGATCTCTATTTTGCCAGGTTTGTATTTTCAATGTTTGTACTTGTATTGTTTTTCAAAAAAATCATCATTAATAATCTTTGTGCATGTACTGATGCAGCGGTAAGACAGTATATATCTCGGGACAGGCCACAGGACACGCTTGTCCTCGTCCCTTCAATTGTCAGAACAGAATCCCTAAATTAACTAAAATAAATGCTCAACGAAGGCATGACATCTTATTAATCCTGTTGATAACACATATCAAAGTCTTAAATAAACTACAGAATTTAACGCAAACATTTTTTGCATTACATACTTGTGCATAAAACATTTGTGCATAGTCAAGTTTACATTACACATTCTTGGCCAAGACATCAAAAGAAGCATCCGACTCGTCTCCGATATAAAAAATATCCATCGTAGCTATCTTTGGTGCATCATTGTCAAACTCATCATTGATGACTTGGCCCAGTTCTGGTCCCTCCTGCATTCATGAACAGTGATCCCATCTTGCTCCCACAGCATGTCATCCTCTGTGCCATCCATGGTGTTTGTGAGGAAACATTTTTTTAATCCAAGAGTCTTGGTTCCATTTATTCCTCATTATTGTCAGGTCTTACCTCCGTTCGGCTACAATCTGTCGCAGCTCTTCATAGCGTTAGGTCGCAATCAAAACGAGAGCTCAAACTACATAGAAATGAGCGTAATGGTCACTTGAAAAAAGTGAGCATTTCAATTGTGTGCACTATTCCGTTTTTTTTTTTTTTTAAATGTGCCCATTACGATTGTATTACGTAGTTTAGTTAGTTAGCTGTTAGCTTGGGTTTTTTTGCTTTCGGTTTGGCCGTGTCATCGGCCAGAATGAGGTCACATTTCTTATAAAAGTGGCTGCACAACTAGCCCTAGTAGTCAACATTTTTTGTCTTCGTTTAAGTTAAAACAAACTCATGGGCTGTCGTTTCTGTTTGGTGCAGTAGTAACAAATATGTTCTGTTAACGATCGTAAAATGCTATGCCCCCCACCCTCCAGGAGGTCAGAGTTCATGTTGGTGGTGCACATTACCGTAATTTATATAAATGTGTAAATATACCTAAATATAACGCATTCTCTTGACTTTTTGAAAATATTTGGGGAAAAAATTTTCAGTATTTTTGAGAAATTATGGCACATGTTCATTCAACACTATTGCACATTTCATCCAAATAATTCGTGCAACAACTTGTACATCTTATAGTCACAAGTTGGAAGCAAAATAAAGGTGCTGCACTAACAAGGTGTGTGTGGTCCAAACTGTGGTTTATTAGATTGAGATTATTTAATAGTGTTTGAATACTTCTGAAACATCTTACCTGACAATGATAGCGTGTCCAGCTGGTCACGTGTTTTTGTGGCTGAATGTCATTGACCGTCCCAAGTGATTTGACTGTAGTCTGTGACACGACGGCGCCCATAATCTCACATTCCATTGTGATAAAAGGATACCAGTCGCGTGGGATTTCCTGATCAGATCCCAGCTCGAGTTTGCAGGAGAAAGAATGAGGATGGTCGACTGCTGCAAGGGGAAAAAACACCTGTTCAAGCTTTCATGCACTTACTTGCAATCTTAAAACTTACATTCCACAAGAAGCAAAGATTAGGACACACCATAGAGGAAGAATACAACCTTTTCGTTTTTATTTCATTGTATTTCAATTTTGGTTTTTTTTTTTTTTTTTTAAATAGCATCTTATCCTGTTCAGGGTTGCGGGGTGCTAGAGCCTATACCAGTGCTATATTTGTGTTCTACAACCCTTATTGAACCTGAGAGCTACTTCTTGGGCATTGATGATGATGATTGAGCAGACACTTGTGACATAATTCTGCTTAAATAACTTTTAACTAGGTGTTAATAATATTCTCAATTAATGATAGTCTTAGCAGCACAGTGGAGCAGCTGTACAGAGTTGGCCTCACAGTTCTGAGGACCAGGGTTCAAATCCCAGCTCTGCCTGTGTGGAGTTTGTGTGTTCTGCCCGTGCCTGCGTAGCTTTTCTCCGGGCACTCCGCTTTCCTCCCAAATCCCAAAAACATGCATTAATTGGAGACTCTAAATTGCCCCTGGGTGTAATTGTGACTGTTCGTCTCCACATGCCCTGCGATTGGCTGGCAACCACTTCAGGGTGTACCCCGCTTTCTGGCCGATGACGCCTGGGATTGGCTCCAGCACTCCCGCGACCCTGGTGAGGATAAGCAGCTCAGAAAACCGATGGATGGACAATAGTCTTCACTGGGAATACACTATGTTCTCACAATAATTAATGATTTGACAAGACAGGAAACATAAGCCTCAATATGCAACACTTCTATAAATCACTACAACTACTTGATCACTTGTAAAAAAATTCCTAGGTCATTAATATGTCCCTTCTTTTGTGGCATTGCGTGGGGGGATTACACAAGTGACCCTTTGGGACTTCCTATTATTATTATAAAATGATCAAGAAAAATATTTAAAACCATGGGTAAAACGCTTCCGGAAAATTATGGGCTGATTTATAACACACAAAAGTTTAAACGGGGGTTATTGAAAGATGATTGACATACTTCAAACCTGTTGCTTAATATAGTGCCCCCACCCCCACCCGACTCAGCCATTGGACCGTGTGATGGTTCCTTGGCAGTCAAAATTTGGGGGAACCTGAACGTTTGTTTCCACCAAGTACTTCAGTTTATGAAATATGGCCGAGAAGCGTTTTAAACCCTCTATGGGTCACCGGTCAATGACGAGAAAATGTCTTTTTATGGCTGTCATAACAGGAATGAAATGGAAAGCACAAACAAATATTTCTGAACTTTATTTAATGTGTTTCCTCCATAACAGATTATGCTGCATTGGTATGTCATATGATTTTGGTCATTGCCATCGGACCTGGATTGGCCACACCAGGTTTTACCGTCAATATCGTAACTGGAGTGAGTTCAGATGAACCACACCACATTGTTAAAAGTACCCAGTCAAAAGTGACAGCACTTTCTAAATTCATATGGTTTAATATCATGTTGCTTGTCCCTTTGCAGCTATTATAGAAGCTCTTGTTGGAAGGCTTTCAACAAGGTTTACGAGTGACTTTAGAGGAATTTCCATTCTTCCAGGAGCAGAAATGTGAGGTCACACATGGATGTTGAACGAGAAGGCCTGACTCACTGTCCTTTTGAAATTAACCCAAAGGTTTTCTGTCGGGTTGTGGCCAGAACTCTGTGCAGGCTGATCAAGTTCATCCATACCAAATTCTCTCATCCATGTCTTTATGGACTTTGCTTTGTGGAATAGGAAGAAGTAATCCCCAAACTGTTTGACCTTCCAAAATATCTTGGTAAAATGAAGCATCAGCTTCCATCACTGGAGCTCAGGGGATATTTTCAACAGTTTGAAGATGACCACTTCATGTTCCAACACATTAGCGCACAACTGAACTAATCAAGGTTCATAAAAACACGGATGAGAGCATTTCATGTGGATGAACTTGACTGGCCTGCGCAATGCTGACCCAAATCTATGGAACACTTTTGATTGTGGACAATGCGAGCCACGCCTTCTGACCCAACATCAGTGTGTGACCTCACAAATGTGCTTCTGGGAAAATGGTAATGAATCTCCTTTAAAACTCCTAAACCTTGTGGAAAACCTTTCCAGAAGAAATTATGTTATAACTGCAGAGGTGGGCTGATATCCTTATGAAACCATATTTATTAAGAATGGGATGTCACTCAAACTCACACCCGAGTCGAGGCACGTGAGGGAATATTTTTGGTAATGTAGTGCATATTACTCGATGGAAGGATTGCTCAGTCAAGACTACATAGAATGTGTGTTACCTGTGTTCTTTGCTGGGAGTCTGTCAATCTTCCACACAACAGCAGAATAGACGTTCTCATATTTGATAGTGCCAACTGACACCTGCATGACAGGCTGTGACTGTGCAGTGCTGAAGGAGCCCAAGCAGGCATTTCTGTTCATTCGGGCTTTTAGTGACCTCTGGCGCAGCAAGGCCGCTGTTTGCGTTACTTTGACCCAGTCACCCGGTACCGGCACCCGAAGTTCTACATTCTCACATAGTGGATACACGTCTGAGAGACGCATCGTGGAGAGGAATGTTCCTGACATATTAAGAAAGGCCTGTAGCTCCACATAGGCACCTTGAACTGTGACCACGGCTTTTATTGAGAAAGGTATTTCCGTGCAACCCAAAAACATCGTCTTGTACCGCATCAGCTCCACCCTACATGCATCAGGTGGGCAGAACTTTATCAGTCTGGAGGTCCGAAATTCTGTTTCATTCACACACTTGTGAAAGTGGCAGTCTGTGATCTCCATCCAGAGCTCACCGCTATCTTCAGATCCATAACTGGCATTTGAGCGCAACAGGCCAAGGTCATTTAGGGCCAGAAAGCAATCGCCGGCTCCATTCAGGAAACCAAGACAGTGAATTTGCGTGAAAGCAATCCGCTCCATAACTCCTCCGAACTTATCTTGCTGGACCCAAATGTGGTCAGTGATCTGCAGCGACAGCTCCTGCTCCTCATAATTCCGCCTGGGCTGGTGGAGCATGGACAGCTTAAAGATCTCCTCCTCCATGGAGACTACTAGGTCTTCCATGTCTTTGTGCACAGTTGAGCCAAACTTGAGCAGTTGTTCAACTTCTGCTTCGTGATTCACCTCCAGTTTAGGGTGGTAGCGTTTCTTTTCAATGTAGGTGAAATGTTCAACTTTGACTGTGAGGACTTTGCGTGGCTCACTGTAACTTTCTAGTTTGAGGTCGGAGAGTCGACACTGAGGCAACAGCTGGAACTCCTTGAAGGGCTTCTCAAGCCCTCTCTCATAGTACATCTGCAGCACACCGCCCGGTAACAAGCGGAGGTAGATCGGTCCCCACTGTCTTGAGGACATGCGGTTCTTTTTTTCAGGAATCCTGAGCATCACAGGCCAACCATCTCTCCTGTGGCTACGAAATAACCCCCGGGGGACAAACTCAGAGGGACCCTCTCTTATCACTTCACATTTCGAACTGAGGCACCTCTCCTTTCCCTCGTGTCTTTCTGTCTCTCCACTGTTGTCCGATTCTGCTCGGAGGCCTTTGATTTTGTTACACACGAAAGACAAAGTGTTCTGGAGGTGATCACGTGGAGGCTCACTGCCATCTTTGGGCCGTATAAAGAAACGCGGTAGACTGTTGTCAGATTCAGAGTCTGAAGAGGCGCTGTCCACATCAATGCTGTGTCCGGAGTTGTCCCAGAAAGGGTTAAAGTGTCCAGAGTTCCCCTGGAAATTAGGAAAGGCATTTGGTCCATCTGAGCTTAGATTCAAGGCTTCTGGTGCAGAAGAGGGAACAGAAGAGACAGATGTGCTGGTGAAGCTCTGGAAGAAGTTGCTCGTCTCCCTTGAGTTTGAGCAAAATGGAGACGTGACGCTTGGAACGCCACTCATGGGGGTGCGAAGGGGCGTGTTACTGAAATTTGATTGGCTTTGAGGAGATTCCGGAGTGCTGTTGAAGCTCCAGGAAGTGTCTCTAATAGGTGGAAGAACTAATTTGAGACCATTTGGGCGTGGTAGTGCAGCTTTGATACACCCTGGTGACTGTGGGGGCTTCTGTGGGGAGGAGAGTGGTGTGTTATCATCTTCAAATGTAACCCAGTTTGAGTGATTGGTCGAACACATGGCTGAAAGCTCTTCAAAACAACTTTTCCTCCTTTCCTTTGACAACTGTCCTAACACTGAGGAATTCTTATCTGCAAGAAAAAAATGTAATAATAATTAATTACAAAAATCACAAAAAGTAAAAGGAACACATGGCATATATTGAACACATTTCTGAGTGAGAACAACTGTAGTTCATGTATTCAATTGAAATACAGGATGCAAAAGCAAACATATGTAAATATGTAGCAGGATGGATTTTTTTTTTTTTTTTTTTAGGACATCAAGTATGTTTTTTTTTTTCAGTACCATACTGTCGTATTTGGCAATGAGGTGACGAGTGATGCTTGTCCACTGACACATTGCAATGGTGGACTGTAACAATAAGTCAAAGTGATAACTTAGCATTAAGATGAGTCCACTGTTGTCCTCTAGCTTGAATGTAGATGTGCATATTTTCAAATGGGTGCTTCACTTTAATTGATGGCATGGAAAAATCAAGAGACAATTTGCCATAATCAAACGCTGAGAAAAATCCATAATAATGAACAACATGGACATTAAGCACAAGTATGTGAACTTTACATTTCTGCTCCTGAAAGAATGAAAATTCCTCTTTTGTTGGGATCGCACCACCTATATACAGATTTGACACTTCATGGGACTGCTTATGACAGCAACACATCTGGATGATTTTTTTCCGGTGGCATGTTGCCCCCTCATGACAATGCTCAGCTACGCTAAGTGTAAAATGCACCTTTCAATGTGCGTGAAGGGGTTTTCATTTCAATCGGTGCCATGTTCAACATGGAGAAAACCCAGAAGGACCAGGGTATGCAGTACAAAAGCTTTGGATTCAGTAGAAGGAAGAGCCACAACACAGTAAGGAGCCTGACATAGGGACAAGGTTTCATGCATCCATTCATTTTCTACAGTGTACCGCTTATCTTGTGCTGAGATGTAGAAAATTGGAGCCTAATCCACCTGAATTCCAACAAAAATGCATTTTAAACACAAAAAAATAAAATACATAAAGTTACGGCAATATTTCTAAAATAGCATATTAGTACAGACGATTTGCACAAACTATCAATCACGATTTATTTAAGTAACCTCAGCAGAACCGGAATATATTCACCATGTCTTCTGCAACTGATATAATCAATTCCATTTTAAGGAGACTTCAGATGTGCAAATGAATTTTGCTAGAAACAAACCAGGAAGTCAACCTTGGTATGTTGTTGAAAGCTAAATCCAAGCTTTTTCCATGAGTTCAGCCCCTCCTCTATATTTGATAATGTTTTTCGAGGCTGAACTTCTGCTCATGAAGCATCACAGAAATGAAAAGCATCTAAATCTGCAGAGGATAAAAGATTCAATTCCATACATTCCTTTGGGACAAACAGTCAAGCACACAGGAAATAGCAACATGCTCTTAATTTTTCTGTACATACAACAAATATTGCCTAAATACAAGTTGCTCAACTTGGGGGGGAAAAACACCCACAATGTGATGAACCCATTATAAATACAGCTACGTATAAAATGCATGTCAGCCAAACAAGCTTAAACACATAACACACTGGAGTGAGTCAAATAATATTTGTAGATGGCACAAAGCTTTTTTTTTTTTTTTTTTTTAAACGAGGCCACCGCGTTTTTTACATCACAGTCATCAAAGGTGGATTACAAAACTACGAATTGGAGCATCATGTGCTGATGGGTGAGCAATTACATCATGCTCAGTCATGTGGCGAGTAAAAGCAAACCCTTCAAAATACGATGAGTTGAAGTGGAACTGTAATTCCATGGGGGGGAAAAAAGGTTGTGACCGAAGTTGGAATAACTCAATTAGATTTGCCTTTGATGAATGTTGATTTGACCACAGTGACTGTTATCAAGTGAAGGGCAGAGAATTCGATGACCCATTTCCAGAGGCAAATCGTCAACTCATCAGTCAGCGAGCAGAAGAGGAACTGCTGCTGAGCAGACACTGGAAACACAACGTGCAACAAGCGTCACCAGTTACCCGTGGTTAACCTTCATTCCAAACAAGCCCAGCACCAGCCCTCCCCTCCCCAAAAAATGAAAAAATAAAACACACCACAAGAATGAATAAAAGGTAGTGATTTAGAGCTGTCCCATAAAACGTCATACGTTAAACACAAACAGTTCTGAATATGTAAGTATTATATATGTTTGAAACTTTTTCTCTCCGCCCTCCCCCCAACAGCAGCTGACAATGTTACACCTGCACAATCTACGGATATCCAAAACAAGGTCTATAAATTCCGTCTTCACAAATATATCTATTATGCGTTCACGTTGCTGTTAATGTACGTAGTAGGAGTAGATGTACGTTTACGTAAATACAAGTGTGCTGAATCAAAGATGTTTCCAACCCAGTCCATCGCTTACATTTTCCAGGCAATGCTAAAGAATAAAGAACGAGCCCAGCTATTAGATTGTGCAGGTGTCCAAATTGTTGCGAGACCCCCACCCCAAATGTGTTTACGTTGTAAAGTTCGCCAAAAATTCACGACGTTGCGAGGTACAGCGAAGATCAGGGTAGAAATGAAAAGACGCGACAATCACCGCTCTTTGCTTTCTCAGTGGCTCCAGCCGCCGATACCCACAACAACGTCGCCCGGGGTCCGCGTCGCATACACGCAGGCCGCTTTCCGGGATCCTTGCTTCACGCCATTGTTTTGGACTTTGTGAACTTTTGCAGTGAGTTTAGTCACACTCTTTATAAACGGTTTAACAACAAATTCCACTGAACCCAATCACTGCGTGGCTGCAAGTGACAACAATCATTGCTTGAAAAAATAACTAAACTTGGAAAAAAACAAAACAAAACGTTAGACCAAACTTGGTCTTACGGCGCGTTGGAACGTCACAAGAACCAATCCCAAACCCCTTAGAAAACATACACAAATGGCGCCAAAGCCAAGACAAACTTACAAATTCACAAAGATAGCTGACTCTCCGAGGTCATCACTGTCGTTTGATCGGTCGGTTCTCTTCAAAATGGCAGAAAGTGAGAGAGAATCCCGGCCGGGAATGTTCACGCTCCCCACTGCGGTCCTCAGCCAGGACGCCGCAGGAAGCAACAGAGCAAGCCGCGCTGCGTTCACGAAGCTGGGAAAAAGAAAAAAAAAACACCATACGTTTCCACTCCTGTCTCATTTCTATTCGTCAGGGGCGTCCAAACTTTTCTTTCTCCACAGTTAAGGGCCAGAAATTACATTCGACCCCAGGACAATGAAGCAGATGTGCTCACCATTTGAACACAGTGCTACCCTTCATACCATTTTGGTGTAAAACTGAACAGGCAATTTTCTTGTATAAAGTAAAGCATAAGTTTTCTTGTATAAAGTAAAGCATAAGTTTATTATGCATTATTGGAAGAGCATCAAACATCTTTGGTATAAACGAACTGAAATCGTGAGCCACATCTCTTCACCTCACCTTCACATCTTATTTTTACAGTTCTACTGGATAAATGGCAAAAATTATCAGATTCAAGAATCTTGTTAAAATTCACAGAAGTGAAAGTTGTTACATCTGCAAAGGAACTAATTTTGCAGTTTTTCATTTTCACTTCCAAGGTAGCAGTCCTTAATTTTATGGTGAAAAATGCTGTATGAAGTGAACCACATGCTCACACTTAACTCAAAGTTGAGATTGTGAAATTTTGAAGTGTATGGAGTACTTAAATCTACTACAAGCTACAACAGACTCAAAGTTGAGATTATGAAATTTGAAGTGTATGGAGTACTTAAATCTACTACAAACTACACCAGATTGACAAAGCATATTTAATATACATTTGTCTTAAGAAGGTTAACTGAATAATTTTGAAATAATTTCTCTGTCAAGTTAAATTTTATTATTGTTGCTGCCGTATTTCCAGGTGGTCAGGGTGGTTCTTTGTCTGAAAAACCAAAAACCCTCACAAATGCATTTATTGAAAAGGGTCATACCCAACCACATAATTTTAAAGACAAAATGCTCTTTATTCAGAGTCTCACACACATTGTGAGCTTTTGAGAAGATTATACGGCTCGGATATCATACTAGTACAGTACTTTCCATCATGTGGACAGTTTGCAAACATTTGTTACCCAAGTGAAGACTGGTGGGCAATCCGTGAGCAGATTCCTTACTGACCTCATCATGTCAAAACAAGCCAGAACTGAACTGCAGTTGCACGTTGCATGCTGCGTGAATCAGCTTGTCTACGCACCAGTTCAAGAGTCCAGGCAACGACACATCCCATTAAACAAACTTTATGAGACACACCCAAAATAAGTAGGTACAGACTTCATACTTTGTGAGAAACATTTGCACGTTCAGGAATGGATACTTTTTGTATTGTGTATGTGGAGAGATTAAAACATATGGCAAAGGGCCTTAAAATAAAAATAATTCGAAGCCACGAAAAAAAAAAAAATAGACACTGCAATATCCCAGCAGAAGCACACCTCCACACTTACTTTGGTGCTTTAAAAAAAAAGTAGTTGTAAAGTAAGATCACACACATAAAGGATGCTTTACAAGCAAAGTGTCTATTGTAGACTTTTACTTGCATGTAAACAGTTAGTTGGTGGTTCTCAGCAAACAACTTTGTTGTTCTCGTAAGAGGACTCCAGAATAAGGGATGGATTCAAGTGTCTAATTGTTGGTGGATCACTGGAAGCCTTTCTTAGATTATGCAGGTGTTAGAAGGGATGTATACATTAAAGGCGTGAAACAATAAGTGCATGTAAAAATAACCACACTGACATTTTGTGTTCAGTAAGCAGCAAAAACTGTCATTTTTCCACACACAAAAAAACCCCAAAACAAAACAGAAAGCCTGATTGATCATCAGTTGTTTGGTCTTCAAGTCAAACTTTATCCATTTCCTGCATTCCATTGAAAGGAAAGAGCCTCCAGCACTATTTATGTGATGCGGTGTCATGAGGAAATAAAAGGCCTCTTCAGTCAGTCAGTCTTGAGTGTTTGTATTGCCAAAATGTAAACTATGGAGGATTTTGAAGCTTTGTTTGTGAACTGGTTTTGGGGACATGATGGTCTTGGTACCAGGATGCTGTGGGATTTTGGGGGCTCCACAGTGTCTTCAGGGTGCTCTTGTGATGTAAATGGAGCCAATGCGAGACCCACTGCTAACGGCCTTTGTTCTTTTTGGCGTTTGCCTGCAGAAGATAAAAAAAAAAAAAAAAACAGTTCAGTTCAGGCTTTTTTTATTTTTTAAACTGTTAATGAGGAAGAAATGAGTGCACATCACTGCAACCACCAGGGGCGCTGGTGGGTCTAAATTTCTGATCTGAGAATGAAAAACACGTCAGCTAGGGCTGGGTGATTATGTTCAGAACAATTTGCAGTTTGACAGCTCATTTTATGTTAAATTGTCAAACGCTGAAAATGTTATATTTACCAAAAAACGTGTATGCATTCATATACATGTTCTGCTAAAAGCAAGAGGAAGCACCCATTTACCAATATTTGAGAGGGGAAAAAAACGTTTCTCATTTTCTGTGGAAAAAAAACTTGTACAGGGGAACAAATTAATTAAAAATGATAATCTGGTTTTTTAGAAATAATTTGAGATTATTAAAGCCATATTTCATAGTTTGAATTTCAATTTTGAGAAGCTGAGCTAAATCAGAAACAGCATTATACGACTCAATAGAACGCTAGAATCAAAAGAGCAGCTCCCCTTGATTGTTAATTTGTCACATAACAGTTCATTTAGTCAAATGCCCATCCCTAATTGAATGTTTACTTCATCACATAAAAACAAAATATACACAGTATTGTATTGTAAGATACAATCACAATTGCACATGGGGCAACACAGGACGTGAATGTTAAATAGTTTCATGAAACTGAAGCGAGAAAAAGTAAAAAAAAAACAGTGTCCAGTTTATATGATCAAATTAGGGGCTAAGGTTCACTACACATAGCTGTGAGAATCCAGAAACATACTCAGTGTGGTTTCTGTCGTTCAAGGGGAAAAACACCACCTTCAGTTCACACACATGTTCGGTCGGCCCTGCCATTTGGCTGTCTGGCCTCAGGGAGCCCAGAACACACAACACACAACGCACACACACGCACACACACACACACAATTCTTCAATACAGACCTACTAATGTCTTTTATGATGGTGCCAGGAAGTGCATTTTCCATTCGATCATGCAACAAGCACACTTAACTCTGACCTCCTTGTCCACCTTGTGGCAGAATTTTCATGACGTCACAGCTCACAGTTTACAAAACAACTTGACTTCCAAAGAGGGACTCGAATTTTCTTATTCACCCCGTGGAGCTTTCGATTTTCTTTTAAACAGGGGCAATTCAGGTTGCCCATGTGGAAAATGTATTTGCATCCAGGCGTTACCACAAACATGGGGGGGAACTAAACTCTCCGTCATGTAATGCAATTGTAGTAAAAGTAGTTACTAGCGTTAACTGTTAAAATTAAAAAGCTAAGAGATTCAAATGTAAAGCAATATCTAAGTAATACTGTATTTCTCCAAATGATAATACCAAATAGGTGAGGGTCAAAATGATTGATGTGAGCCAGAGAACTTCATAAAATTGTAAAATTACAGAAACTGAAGCAAAGGGAAGATTAAAAAAAAAGAGGAAAGACAAGGGAAAAAGAGGCAAAGTAGATAATCAAATGAAGCACCAGTTGTACTGTATTAGCCATTCTACACAGTGTACAGTTCAGTTTCCCCTCATACCAGATTAAACTGCAGTTTTACTACTTCTTTGCATCAGATAATTAATATTTCGCTGCAATGACCATTATCTCACATGCAAAATACCATGTATATCATAAACGCATAGTTGACCATGATTAGGTTTTCCTTTAAATTAGGATAATGGAATTATTTCACATTTTATTTAATACTTTGAATCAGCGAGGTGTTATCTGACAAATTAAACAATGGTCAAAGCAATGGATTTGAACTTCTTTGGCTAGCGTAGGTAAATTGCTAATGGTGAGGGACAACATGCAAAAACGTGCCTGGGAGCCATATTCCAGGAGGTTCAATGATTTCAAAAACAGAAAACGGTCATCAGTTTACCTTGCTTCCCAATTTGAGTGTGTCGATCTCCTCTCTCTGTTTGCTCAGCGTCTCGTTCATACTACACAAATGGTCACTCATCATGCTCAGCTGGTCTTCGTAGCTCCTCTTGGTCGTGCTCAGTTCATCCTGTGTGCCACATGACAATTTCAAGTGAACCAACAAGTGAGTGTGCTTTGTGATTCTTTGGTTGGAGGATCAACATACCTGCAGGTGTGTGATATTCTGATTGGCCCTTTTCATCTCCTCAACAACAGTGTCCCGTGATTGCTCTGCAATGGCCAGTCTTTTAGCCAAAGCACGACACTAGAAATATAAAGAGATTACAATGTTTCAACGAATGCAAATTTAAACCGGATGCTTTTCTTTGTAGGTATAAATCTGCACTGAATACAGTTATTTGAAGGCACTGTGAAAAGGAATGTTTGGCGTAAGGACAGCACAATATTTTGGCCCCTGAATTGAGGAACTGAGGAATATTTGTTTTAAAAACACCCAATTATTGGACCAGGGGTCACTAATGTGGTGCTCTAAAGGAAACCCCTAAGGACCAAATGATGGGTAGCCAGCGGCCTTGTTCTAAGAAACGTTAGTTATGTGACATTGTAATTTTCTAGGTGTAGTGTATATTAAAATGAACATGTAAACACTGGCAGAGATTTATAGAAATAGAGTGTTGAACATTGATATTTGTTTCCCAATTATTGTGAAAAATCATTAACATGACAAGTGTCTTCACATAAATGAATAGAATTCATTATTTATCCAGTAATAATGTATAACAATAACATCCATGCATCCATTTTACAATCAGAGGTAATTTGACAAAAATTGTCACCTCAAAAGTGCGGAAAATAAGTTTGTGACAAGCCATTAACTCATGTGGTGTTTTTATTTATTTATTTCCCCCCCCCAATGAGAAATAAGATGAAGAACACATACTGACAGTCTACCGGTCGTCCTCAGCTACCGTCCTTCAAATATTTGGAAGGAACACGTATAAAGAATATTTATTATGACTGGTGTTTTACACCTACTCTGTAAGTAACACTGCTAAGATGACTTACAATGCTAAATGGGCAAGAGAAGATTATTTACACAAAATCACTGAAGTTGTTTATCAGACAAAATGTCAAGTGAAGGCCTCACCTCAGAGTGGAAGTGCACCGCTTTGCTGTCTGACACCTGGAGTTGAGTGGTGAGCTCCCCCACTCTGGTCATGTAGTGAGTCTTTATCAGCTGCTCCCTGGACTCCTCGTCTCCCAACTGCAAAACAGACGCAACATCCTGCAATGTTACACTTGATTTATCCAAATGGAATATGCTACTTTGAACTTCTTCCTTATAAATGCACGGCCACTCACATGCTCAGCTGTGGGTACGGTACACAACATGCCAACCTGACGAGAGGAGACAAAAACACAGCTGTTGAGTAAACTTCAACTATGAAACCATTGCACAGCCTGACCAGTTCTAGATTATGAGGCCACTGTAAACCCCTACAACAGTACTCTTCTATTGTGCTGCCTCAGCAAATTGGATGTCTGAGATTTATCAGGCATAAAGAATGTGGGAGCAACAAGATCAGACAATTATTGCTACAGGAAATGAGATACTCTGGCCAAGAAAAATAATTTTCCTCAGCAAGATAAAAATAAGAAGTGACTGTACCAAGCTGGTGCACATAGTTTCCTTCGCAGCAGTTTTCAGAGCAGTCTCCACTTCCTCGTGGTTCTGTGTCAGCGTGCTGACTGCAGTTGTCCGTGATTTCTGACCTGCCCCTTGAGCCATGGCGAGCTGAGCTTCCAGGTCCGAAATACGCTGGTTCTCCTTTTCCAGACGCACCTTCCCCAGCTGAGCTTCCAGGAGCCAGTGTTCTTTTTCCTGCTCAAGACGTGCAATCTTTTCCTGACTCTGCTGTACCTGCAGGAAGCCAGCATGGGTAAAAATAACAATCAAATTAAGGGCACCAAGCACAACAATTAAGAAAAGTATATGAAAAATAATCTTTTTGCAGTAGCTTCTAAAATTGTAAAATACAGTAATGATCTTGAAACACCATTTTTTTTTTTCCATCACAGCATTATACAACAACAAAAATAATAAGTAGCAACATATTTAGACACACATAACATATACTTGTCCATGTAACCTTTACTTATGGTGACCAATGGAAACATCAGCATCATACCTGTTGAGTGAGACCTTCTCTACTCTCAGTGGAGCTAGTGAGTATCCGGCGATTAGACAACGCTTCCCTGTATGGAACAGATTGTGGCCTGGGCTAAATATGAAGAAAGGTTTATTAAACACAAAACTCAAGCAGTAACAACACATAACAATGAATAAATAAGTTTTCAGTACATCTATCAAAATTTATTCGTATTGCTCATCACTGCAAACTCCTAACACTACAATAAAAACATTTTGAATGCAATAGTAACATTTGAAATACAATAATAGTATGTTAAAGCTCTTAAAGCTAATGGCAAGAGTGTTTTGTCCAGTCAAATGTCTACTAGTCTGTAAATACTGATCTGAGCAGAGCTCAGGGAATGCTTACCTTTTGAAGTGCATGAATGTAAGCAGCTGCTTTCTTTTTGTTGGAAAGCATACTTTCAGCATGTAAAGGATTGAGTGCTGCTGTACTTCCTCTGGGACTGTAGCTCGATGATGTGAAGAAATCCAAGTTGTTGCTGAAAAATGTGGAAAGCTGCAAGAAATCACAGATATTATGCCTCATAAAAATAAATCTTTCTCAGCCTCTTGAGCTAGAAGGCAACAGCAATGGGTAAAATAAATGTCTGTGCAGTTAGGATTTCTCCTGCAGAAACACTCAATCTAAAAATTCTCACGTCATACATCCTGTGCCAGCAAGTGTGCAAGTCACCACACTGGGCCTCCCATTGGATATGTCTTTACTCAAAAAGAGAATCATTTATCAGCAACCCTAGTTGCGCAGCAGCTGTGAAAAAATGATTTTGACAGTAGCTTTGAATATTTAACTGCTGGCCACCTGAGTCCTGTCCATGGTGCCAATTGAGCATCATGATACTACTGCTGTCAAATCTCAACTGTGGCTCACAAGGATTAATGTGTGGCGTGTGAGATGAATCACAAAGTCGACTGTTTACTGCCCCCTATTGGTCGTACCTTCCCCGTGCTGTTGGTAAGCGAGCCAAGGGATCCCAGCAGGCACTCAGTGGTGGTGAAGAGTTTCTGTGTGGCTGTGGGGATCTCCTGCTCTAAGCTGGCCTTCTGGTTGTAGTGCTTTGACATTTCTATACATACACATGCATGCAAACACAAATATGTAACGAGTAAGAAGAGCAAGAGAGGTATAATTGTGATGGTTTGCATTATATTTTCAAATGCATACAGTTGAGAAATGTAACACAAGAAGTGTTTGACTAAAACCTGTCTAAACATTAAAAGCTACTGCCTGGATTCAACCAAGCAATGATAGAACAACGCGCCATCCATTTTCTTGACTGCTTATCCTCACTGGGGTGTGAAGGCGTGCCGAAGCCTATTCCAGCTATCTTCCGTCGGGAGGTGGGGTACACCCTGAATTAGTCTGCTGCCAATCGCAGGGCACATATAAACAAACAACCATTTGCAATCACATTCACACCTACAGGCACTTTAAAGTCTTCAATCAACCTAACACGCGTGTTTCGGGATTGTGGAAGGAAACCCACGTGGGAACTCTTTACCGGTCACACGGAGAATGGCGCCATTACCAAAATGTAGACAATCAAAAAAAACACCTGAGACTGACGAACATGGAAACAAATGTAAATGACAATTAACTAACAGTAACAGTTCCAACCCAAAGTTGTTTTTAATTATTGCTTAAACATTAGACAATGCTTGTTTTTGGCTTTGGGTTTCACCTGTGAAAACTTGCATAACGGCGTCTGGAATGGGTTCACTAGTCTTTATTTATGTAACTCATAATGGTAGAAGCAGAATTAATTCTGAAGTCTACAAAACTGTTTTAACTGGATATTTACAGAAAATACATCCAAACTAACTGGAAGAAGCTTGCAATAAGACAATGACACAAAACACACTGATGACACAACAAAGGACTTCATCAGGGAAAAAAGTGGAAGGTCTTAGACTGTCCAAGCCTATCAGAACCAAAATAGAGCATGCATTTTACCACCTGAAGAGGAGACACAAGACCCCCAAAAGAAAACAACAACTGAAAGAGGCTGCAGTAAAGACCTGGAAAAGCATTTCAAATGAAGATTTCAAGTCTGATTAAGTCAATTGTCGCAGACTTGATGCAGTTCTTGAAAGTAAGGGGTTGTTTTACATCTAGATTTAAATGTCATGTAATAAAACCTGTACTTGCTCCAATTTGTCACATCTAAACTGACTAACATTACGTGCCTCAAACGTGGCAGCCTGACTACACTGAAAGACCAGATTTTCCAATTAATTCATTTTATTATAAGATGTTGGGGCCATAATTTAAAATGACAACAACAGGATTTATGGTGCTCATACAGTGAGTCGTTCAGACAATTATTCGACTCAACTTGTTGTTACAAAGAGGTCATGAAAGTGGTCAAGAAGATGAAGGGCTGCTTACGTTTAATAACATCATGAAGACTATGCAAACAGGCCCCTAGCTGGGTGAAGACTGCAGAGGTGCTACTTTGTGGCATTCCATCCTGACGAACACCTTGGATAAAAAGCACACATTTATGTGTACAGAAAAAAATATTTCTTTCTTCCCTGTTCACAACTATGTGATTTTTTATTTTTTTCAGCATCAGAGGGATAATAGACAAAAATCTTAAAAATGGTTTGAGTAATTCATGTTAACCTACTGGGTAAAGTCAATAGGTTGATGTAATTCTGTAGTTTGTCAAACAATGAAGTGACACTCTTCACATCAGTTTGCAGCTCCCGGTTCTTCATTGAAAGAGCAGCAGTGCATAGTGGTGTCTGGCACTCCTCCTCTAGGCTGGGAGGAAACAACCATTAAAAAAAAAAAAACTGCCTCCTCCACCCTCTGCCCTTATCACACACATGCAAGAACACTGCTGACCTTTTTAGTTGATAGGGGAGAAGCTTTTGTAGAAAACGGGTATACATAGAGAAATTGTCACTGAAGTTCTTCAGCTTGTCAACAGTTTCCTGAAATTCAACATAAAATAGATGGTGCTTCGATACAAAGACACAAGATACATCTAATTGTATTTATCCCACAACCTCTCACCAGCACTGTAACAGTGTCCTCTGTGATGCTTTGGTGTAACTGCAGGAAACTTTCCTCCAGGGGGCGCACGTACACCGCATTCTCGTGCAGATACTGAGAGAACTGGAAGGAGAGAAAGTTTGTAACCCGAATTACCCGTTCACAGTTTATATTCACAAGAAATTCAGTACATGCCTAGTATGTGTGTTTGCTGTTCTACTGACCTTCTGATTCAAAGGAGAAATTGACTCAATTGAAGAGTCCAGTGGATAGATATGGACTCTCTGCTCAGTGTACGAATGGAAGTTTAGCAGACCAGCCACCAGGTCCTGAATGAAGCTCAAGGCTTGACCTGCCACATCCCGGGCTTTAAGCTAGATTTGGAAAATATACTATTCAATAAAATTAAAACTACAGTGTGTACATTCTTGACGCTTGAAATGCATATCCATCCATCGATCCATCATTTTTTTCCACCCAGTTGAGGTCAGGTCGTGGGGGCAGTAGGTTTAGCAGAGCCCAGACTTCCCTCTCCTAAACCATTTCTTCTAGCTCTTCCGAAGGGACCCCGAGGTGTTCCCAGGCCAGTCGCAGGATGTAGTCTCTCCAGCGTGTCCTGGGTCGTCCCCAGGATCTCCTCCCAGTGGTATGTGCCCAGAAAATTTCATCAGGGAGGTGTCCAGGAGGCATCCTGTCAGATTCCCAAGCAACCTCATCAGGCTCTTCGCAATGTGGAGGAGCAGTGGCTCTACTCTGAGCCCATCCTGAACGACTGAACTTCTCACCCTATTACTAAGAGGCCGGACAAACTGCGCAGGAAACTAATTTCAGCCACTTTTATCCTGAATCTTGTTCTTTCCTTCACAATCCACAGCTGATGACCACAGATGAGGGTAGGACTGGAGATTGACCAGTAAATTGTGTGCTCTGCTTTTCATCATAGCTGGTTTTTCACCACAACAGACTTAATATGGGCGGGTCCAGGCCTAGCCACTCGGCGCTCACCTTCAAGCCCTTCCTCCAGTCCTGGCTCTAGAGGGGCGGTGACCTGGATCCGGGCAAGGAAAACCTAAATCCATTTCTTTTATTCATTATAGGGGTTTTGGGAGCCATGTTTTGTCTGGTCCCTCACCTAGGACCTGTTTGCCATGAGTGACTTTACCAGTGGTGTGAAGCCCCAGAAAATTTAGCTCCCAGGATCACTGGGACACATAACGTGACAGCTCAAGGAGGGGTTAAATGGCAAATAAAAATGAATAAATAAAAATAAAAGAATACTACATTACAAGTTAGACCATCTCTGAAACCCCTACCTGATGTCTTCGATTGTGTGCTGGCACATTTAGACTGTTGTAGTCACTAAATTCTGGAGAATTGGAGGGACAAAGAAGACACTTGAATGAGCAAACTATTCCACATCAACGGTATTAAATCCTGAAGGGATTAAGATCAACCAGAGGTACTCGATTTCAGATGGCACCAACATAATGGTTCAAATTCACGAGGAACTAGTGCAGTGGCATAAAAATACATTGTCATGTGATAGGCCATTATTGTTTCCCATTTATGTCTCATAAGCCTTTTTAAACATTTCCTGGACCATTGGCTTAGATTAGTGATCAACTACAGCACGCAATGACTCACAAATTCATGTTTGGTCATAAACTAAGAAGCCCTTGTACATTACTCACTAGCAGAATACTGTATTTCTAACCCATTCATGATTGGGGAAAAAAAAAGAGATCAGTCATTTATATATTCACTTCTAAGTGCAGAATACTTACTGGTGTCATTAAAGGGCACTTTCTCCTGAATCACGCTGCTGCTTTGTTTCAGTTGTGTGTTGAGTTCTGACTGGCATCGTCTTAACTGCTGCTGGCTGCACAACAAAGCACAACAGAACCAATTGTCATTCAACTAGAACTAAGATGTAAATTATTGATGGAATTAATTAAAAAAAAAATAGGCAAACTTACCACTCCTCCGTTCTCAATCGGCAGTCTTTTCCTTCCCTCTCCAGAGTCTGTATTTTGACCTAGCAAAAGAGGAAAGCACAAAAAATGCAGTCAAGTCAATTTACAAGTGGACGACGAATTATCCTCTTGGCTTTTTGTCCTGGCTTACTCTCACCTCCAATCGCGCCTTGTCACTCTGCAGTCTCTGAATGGTTTCTGTGTAGTTGGTAGTGAGTCCCTCCACGATACTCTGGTGATGCTGTGTCTCTCTCTCCAACTCCTCAAGACGCGCCCTCATCTCGGCCTCCTGCCGCTTGTGCTGCTCGTCTGCCTCGTAAAACTAGAGCGCGGACAGGAGAAAAACAAATTTGCAGTCTCCTTAGCATCCTTCATTTAAAAAATATTCCAAATGGCTTAGAAAATTGACCTGAAAAATATTAATTCAACATTACCTGGATATGAAGCCGCTCGTTTTCTTCAATTTTTTTCTGCAGGTCCTCATCAAACACACTTTGTGTTCGCACAGTATGGTGTGAGGGAGAATCTCCTTTATTCTAAAAGTGGGAAGACAAATGCATTTATTCATTACCATCCAAATCACAACAGTACAGTGTACTAGTGGTGAGTACATCTGTCTGACAGTTCTGAAGTGAGTCAATGGAATATCAACTGGCTTTTGTGTGTTATGTGCATGTTCACGCCGTGCCTGTGTGGGTTTTGCTCGGTTAAATATACATATCCCAAAAAGACAGAGGTTAGATCACAGTAATTGAAAACTCTATATTGCCCTTAGGTTTAAATGTGAGAGAAGAAGAATCATCATCTTTGTTGGAATGAACATGGATGCATGTGCACAAAATTTGAACACACACACGTGTTAGTGGAATAGAGGACAGCTGAAGCGCCCAGGGAGCAGATGGGGTAGCAGTGTTTTGCTCAGGGACAGCACAACCGTGAGTCCCGGGAATGGTTCCAGTGAGAATATTGAACCTAGGTCCCCCACGGTGGAAGGTGATTCTCTTAACCAATGAACTACCAGTCCAGGCATTACACGACCTGATTTCTAGCCTGAATCAGCTGGGAAGGGCTCTGCTTCACCCATTATGAGGACAAGCACCATGGAAAATTGATGGATTCCATATATTCACCTCACCATTCTGTAGATATTCTAATTCCAAATTCAGCTCCATACAGATGTATTACTCATTTTATGTAGTATCAGGGTTTTGCTATATGTTGTGATGTACGTATTAACATCTTAACATATTCGAGGAATTTTGTAAGCAGACATGCAAACATTAAAGGCATAAAATAGTTGAGCAAAAAAAAGAAAAAAAAAAAGAATTGTAGTGAAGGTCTGGGGGGGGGATCCCCCGGGCTCCTGCAGGAAATGTTTTCTTTTAACTCTGAAACTCTGGAAGACAGAGTAGAATAAGGCAAAATACATTTTCTTCACAAAAAAAATTACACCACTCAACTACATGTTGATGTACAAATCCGTGGGGGAGACTTATCTAGTGTTAATACCTACAATATGTCTGGGAATAAAACACATTGTCTGAGGAGGTCATGTGACTTTCTTGTTGTTTTATTGGTGAACTAGACTTCAACGTCACTCACACTTAAATTGAATCAGCGCAAACAGCACCCGATGCAAAAGTCGAAGTTGTAGTCTGCTGTGGGCGAAATAGTTGATAAATAAGCAAGAATTGATGAATAAAAGTAGCAAGCAACATTTAGATCCTTATAACGAAGTCAAAGAACCATTACTTCTTAACAGCAGAAGTGACAGAAGTTTTTTTTTTTCTGGTCTCATCAACTCCTGTGACTTATCCAAACCGGGTCTCGAGCGTGCAAACGTAACCTTATAATGCATAATGGTCTGCCACGGAATAATATTCACAATTACATCTGTGTGTGGAATCGATCGAGCTGGCAGCGGTTAATCAGCAATGGTGAGCTTCACCGCGCCCAACCAAGAACAACTCATCAGAGCTATACGATTTATGTACTATTTTGAGTTCAAAACCGCAAATTTCACTGAAAGGTGATTGCTTCGGATGTATGTGTAGGGGAGAACTATTTCTCAGCTGTGCTGTCTTCATTCAATTTCAATTAGTCAGAATGCAGTATATGCATGATATAAACTAAAACAACTAAAAAGGACATTAGATTTTCAGCACTTAACATTTAAAAGTACAAAACCTTCCTCGAACTGTAGAGGGCATTGCTGGTGCAATGATATTAAGTGTGGAATCCCATCAGAACCAAGCATTTCTCAACATTCAGTCAGATTGATTTGATATCATGATTATAATTCTCACAATACCTCAGAGACCATATTAGCATGGTATTTTAAGAGACATCACTTTGCATTAATTTTAAAGCCTGAATAAAAGCAACACGTTTGGCTCTTCAGGTACTCCAAAAAGAGACAAACATTCATCCATCCATTATCTGAGCCGTTTATCGTCACAAGGGTCACAAGAGTGCTGGAGCTGTCATCGGGCAGGAGGCGGGGTACACCTTGAACTGGTTGCCAGCCAATTGCAGGGCACATAAAAATAACCACTTGCACTCATAATCACACTTCACGGCAATTCAGTCTCTCCTATTAATGCATGTTTTTAGGACGTGGGAGGAAACCGGCGTGCCCGCAGAAAACCCACGCAGGCATGGTGAGCATATGCAATCGCCACACAGGTGGGGCAGCGAATTGAATACCAGACCTCAGAACTGTGAGGGAGATGATTGAACCAGTCCCTCAACATGCCGCCAAGAGATAAACAATGAATCATATTCTAGTTGCATGCGCATCGTTACCTTCCACTTCTTGCCCTTAGCTTCACTGGCAGCTAACTCCTCTTGCAGCAACTCCACCCTCTTAGCCAGCTGCTGGTTCCGAAAGCTGAGGCTGTCCATCTCCTGGTCCTGCTTCCTCAGACTTTGATCCCTCTGCTTCAACTGCTCCTGAAGACAAGGACCAAGCAGTGAAATAGGAATAACGGTGCTGCAAATATATTGACTACCAGAGAATCACTAGCCTCTTTTACACAGAGATCACACCAAATTATTGCTTAAGAGTCTTAATACTGTAATTAGATGTGTGACAATATTATACCACCATATGCTTCTGTGATACTGTGAGAATACTTTGCACAGTGACGACTGCTTTTACTGCAACAGGGCAAGAGAAGTCTCTGGTGTCAGTCAGTCCCGCTTTTCTGACATTCTCACAAGACAACACAGCAAATCTGTTATTGTGATGCAACTACTGCCAAAGGTCACAAAACCTCTTGAAAAACTAAAAATAATAAAGGCTGGGTCTTTTGTTTTGGCTATAATGCTGCAGCTTTGCTCTGTGTTGAAGTGCTTCTGGTGGGGGATTGCAGTCAGGGATATATAAATAGGGACTTTGGTAAATATTTGAGCAGGTATAAAATAAATGCAGAGAAGCTTATTAGGCCTCTGCAATTTGTCTCTTAAACATTACCTTACCTTAAAGGAAGCCGAATTAGCCTGCTCATCAACAACTGCCTTCTTCAGCACTTGGTTCTGGGCACGCAGCTATGAAGATATACATGACAGTGCACACATACACATGGATTGAAACAGCAACTATTGGGATCAAATGGAGTGTACTACTTTTTCGTGAACATCATAAGAGTCGCCACAAGTACTTAAAATACTGAACTATACGAGCATAACATTATGCAAGCGGTAAGTATATTGTCAGCACTTTCCAAAATGTCACTGTTCACTAACTGGAAGATCAGTCAAAAAGGAAATGGCACACGTTGGCCATTGACCATACAGTCAGCTGACATGGAAGCAAAGTGCACATGAGCCCACAGGAGGAAATGACATTCGGTAGTGCCATTGTCCTATTTGACCATTTGCAATTTTGAAAGCATGTGACTGCACGACATTGCATGAGTTTTAAGGTCTAAATGTGGCATGCAAAGACACCCAATACATACTAATACAAACAAGTGAGTTGCCTCACCTTGATGAAAACAGATATGAAATATCAGAAGGCAAGTGAAATCAATTGAAAGGTTTCTTTACCTTGGAGTACTCCTGTGCCAATCTGCTGTATTTCGTCTGCAGATCCGTGACATTAGCCATAGTTCCTCGAAAATCTATCGCGTCTTGAGAAATATCACCTTATTCAGGGTACAGGATGATTTCCAATTAACCAAAATACCCCACTCTACTTCACGGGTGAGAAAGCTGGCTAGATCAGGTTAGCAAGCAGTCAAATATTACGTTCTTGAGAGCTGCAAAATCTAATTGGCACCGCGTACATCGCTAAAAAGGCAGAGGCATAGTTTACGGACAGCGTAAACGTTGGTGGTCATGAGATTTACGCAATGATGGAAATGCGGATGTAAATCTTCCGACTTGCCTACGACAGGTTGAAGTTAGCATTATCAGCGATGACAGCGCGTTGCAGGCTAACTAGTTAGCAAAGTAGCAAAACACATCCCGGTGGTGCCAAGACAGGATAAATACAGGCTAATGCTCGCGTATACTGCCAAATAGGAAGAGTAGCAGTTGTTCTTGAGCCAAACAAAGCCTTGACATCATCTACAGTTCTTGTACTTTATTGTTATTCCTGCCGAAACGGCCAAGCTCTAGCGGGAGGTCAGAGTTGAAGGAAATAAACCTGCTGAGCAGCTCTTTTGAGTGCGCTCTCTAGCGGTTGGAGATATACAAACGTACACAAGGAAGTTGATGAAAGGCCTGTGCAATATTTCCACCTTAATTGAGATTTCGTCTCCATTAAGCACTGCTTCACAAACTTTACTTAAAATAGAACATATTTAAGGCACGCCTCCCAGAAAAAATGTCAGAAAAAGTGTAACTACTGAAATAACCATCTCGATTCCATTTCCACATTTAGTGTGTGTAATTAAGCCCTATTTCGTTGAACACAAAGCGATTTGAATGAATGAATGAATGGCAAAAGTTGGATACACAGGTTTGGTGTACCTTCTGCCACCTGATGGAAGACCATTTAATTGTTCTGTATTTCACTATATGTCACTGCCATATGTAGAATTAATCAATTTACTGTTTTTCACCGTCATAGTGACCATCTGGGAAATCCTATGTGCCCCACGATGAAAATGAGTTTGAACCCTCCATGATCAGCAGCACAGACGAGCCTTTGCGTACCTGTGTGGAATAACTCCCTTTTATTGTTTTCAAAGGTTTTTGGACGTTTTATGATTAGTTCTTCTACATGTGTGTTTTTTTTCTCACAATAATTGTGAATGTCCCCAGATTTTAGTTAATTACAATCATTTGTCAAATCTAGCAATACACTGTAGTTAATAAAAGAGGATCAATAACATGAACTACATTAAAAGGCAGATGCATTGGCACCCAAGCACAATACTTACTTTCTGAGTTTACTATCACTGTCTGAACTTCACTTTCAGGAATGTGTTTACATGAGGTGAAGCCTGGTTTCTTGTGTGTAGCCATCATGAATATGATTTTATTTTTATTTTTTTTTTCAATACATTGAAGTTGGCCTGGGAAAAGTGAACTGGCCCTTCCATGTCAAAATCGGGATTAATAATTACAACAACTCAAATAAATAAATTAAAATATTGCCCGCCCCCCCCCCCCCAAAAAAAATGAAGTAAGCCCACTCTTGTTTTCACTGGGTCGAACCTACAGTTCATCCTTGATAAGAGACAAAACTCGTTGTTAATTTAATGGAGTCAATTTGTCCATAAAGTGTAGTCATTTTTATTAAATTGACCTTACTTCCTGATTGTAGTAGATCCAGCTATGTATGAGGAGGGGCAAAAGAGTAACAGACCAACCAACCTCTAAAGTGAAGTGTTCCTTGTTTGGCTTGTTCAATAGGGATTGTAAATGAGCCTGTTCGTATCCTCCCATTATACAGAATGAGTGTATTACTGTACTCGAAGATTCCCCCAGGGAACGTAAATTATCCAAAACCTAATTTTAATTGAAAAAACAAACATGCAATTCCGTATATCTTTTCCTTAATTGATGTAACACATTTTACAATTAGTTAACTTTCATTGATTACCTTTCCCAATAAAAATGATCAAATGAAAGGTGTTGAACATTTACAGTCTTATAATTACATGACCTCATTTTGACTAAGAGTGAAATGGCATGTTGCTAATGCAGCCATCCCTCCTCAAATCCGTGACGATTAATTTCCCTTAATCCATAATACAGTAATCTCTTCATATAGCCAGTATATAATCATTTCTACAATTTACTGTATACACCATTGGATGCTTCGTAAGTATTTACATAAAGAAGTGAATATTCTTCACCAACATAAGCATCATTTGACACTTTCCTACGTGGAAAACACACACTGGCAGCCAGTGGCTCCAGCATTGTCTGGTTGCCTGGCAACTGTCGGCGTGGCGTGGTTGCTAAGGCTGTGTGGGATGAGGGGGGGGGGGGGGATGATGCTGCTCTGATTTCCAGCTGAATTGAGGCAGTCAGTAGGGAGAAGCCCCCACTTCCCCACTTCCAGTCCGCACACAGGACTCTATTGAACAATAGTGCAGTGCCAATGGCCCGAGGCTGGTCACACGAGCTCTTGTTCAGGGTCACCACTGTGCTCATCCCTCAGCCCTCTTTTACAAATTAACTTAGAGCAAAGATTGTGTTTAGGAGATATGATGATGTAGCCATTTCTGGCGTGGCCTCAAGTTAATGTGAGGCGCAATTTTCGAGGCCTGCCAGGTTGGAAGACTGAAAAAGAAGCAGGAAGAAGGAGGCAGTGTGTGTGGAGGAGTCACACACGTGGTGCTCATCACAGATTTTGCAGTCAAAACAAGACTACAACAGTCGGACTTGGTGGAAAATATTTGCCAGCTGTGATATGCTAATGTGAAAACTAAGACGGCTGCCACATGAATGAATGGTTGTATTTGAAGAATAGGCTATGATTAGCTTATACAAGTGCTGTGGTGTTCACAGCAGGTGGAAGCGTTTATCAGAAATGGAACAAGTTTAGACTATTACACTTGTGGTGCATCAGAATAGAAAAGTGCTCACTGTGCTAAGAAGAACAGGTTTTATTAATAGTTTTGTAATACCATATATAATGCAATTGCATATCTTTGGCGAAAATAAATCTTATAAACATTTTATCAACAGAGGTTAGCATACAAAAAAAAAAAAAAATGTGTCAGTCAAAAGCCATGGCAGACACAAACCGATACTGGGCTGGCAGTTTTAATTTTTTTTTTTCCATTTTTCAACCAATGCAATTTAATCATACCCATACAGGACCTGCAACTTAAATTTTAGAACCATATGACCGATATTCAATAAAAGCTGATAAGGAACAGAGCGACTGGTGTTATGTGTGATTTTAGCTTTGTGGCATCTCTACTTTTACAGTTTTTGTAGTCAGCGAGAGAAACAGAACCTTCATTTGACAAGTGAGTGTTAAGGGAAAAACGAGTGATAAGTCCCTATCAGGGGTGGGGAACCTTTTTCTTTTCAGGGGCCAATCCAGTTTTTATGGTGTCCTCTGAGGGCCATATCACAGCTCAAGGGGGAAAAAAATTAATTATGTTTATCATTAAATATCACCTCATACATTATTATATGAGAATTACTGGTTTCAATATTTTGGACTTCCTCTGAGTCCTTAAATGTTCTGTGGACCAGATTTATGCTCTCACGGTGTAGGTTCCCCACTCCTGCTCAAAAAAACAAAACAAAACATTGGTTCTGCATCTACAGCAGCCTGGGGATTCCGTGAGTCAGTCTTCTCCAATTTCCAGTGACAATTAAAATAATTCACAAGACCTGGAAGCATGACCGATCGAGTGGCAGTAGTTTTATGTACTTAGCTTAAGTAAAAAATATACTGTATTAACATACGCATGGAGACAAAATGTAAAATGATTAAATCAGAAATTCTCTAGCACACGGGGACTATGTGCCATTTTGCACCATCCAAGTATTCAAATTTCAAATTTGGCAGCAAAAGAAGGATTTTGTATGAATCTTGAGATTTTTTATACATGCTAACAAAAAGCAAAGAAAACCTGGCAGTCATAGTTAAATTGCAAAAACAAACAAAAATAAAACACCCCCTCTATAGACAATTGGCAAAAAAAAAACTTATAACAATAAAAGAGGGAAAATAGGGTGTATTGCTGTGAAATAAAAAGCAGAGCAAGACAAAATACTTATGAGAAAAAAAAAAAATGTGCCTCGTCATTCCTTTCAGATGACCAGTGATTAATGGTGTTTCCACCTCATAAATTAATGTTATAAATAAGGTAACGACTCATGAACAATTGTTCTTCTTTCACAGCAAAATAAGACCAGTGTATGCAAGAATTACTGTACGTCTGCAGCTTACTTTGAACAGATCCAACCACAAAGTGGCTGAAATCAACCAAAGGATTGGTTGCGTCACTACACTTCCCAGAGTCCACACGCATTTCCTGTTAATGGGCTTCAGAAAACTGGGACATCAAGTCATGACTCTCAACATAATTATATGGTGGGAACAGGGAAACATAGTGACTATGGCCCCTTGCAGTTTTATATCAGTGGCACAGTAAAATGTTTGGCACAGACATTACATGGTATACTTGCAGCTACCATAACCCACTGTGGCACTTTTTTGTTTTGTTTTTTTAACTCACGTGGGATGAGATTGCTATAGTGCATGTCTGTTTTCCTCAGATTGTGAAGTACTTTTGATTTTAATACCTAAATGAGAAATGTGGCCTGCAACCTCCCAGAGTGAGCCGACTAATCAGCTGACCGTAAACACCACATTTAACAGTTTGAGGGGGAATAGTACTTCCTTATTTTGTTTTAAGGAGGAAGTGCCGCGAGAGGAACACGAGTGGCCGACAACCGGAAGTGAGGCCTAATTACGAGAGCAGTACAAATCTTCATATGGATTCCAGTTATGTGCATTCATATCTGTACTGGTAAGTTTATCATGCCCTTGACAAGCTCTACTGCAATTCTCTCACAAATTATCCCTTGCAGCAGACTTCGACAAGGAATAAACTCCAAATACAGTACAAGAACCAGTGGTTATTTACCATCCAATCCACAAGGGTGAATACACAATGAGTTGAGCATCATGGCTACTTTTTTTTTTTTTTTGCATGGGAAGAGCAACTGATTCTCTCATCTCACCTTGGGTTTGGACTGAAGCAAACACACACAAACACACAAAAAGTAAAAATTATGGAGGAAATCATATGCACAAAGTCAAGAGGCAGATGTTGATTTCATTTGAGACGTTTACGCCACAAATGTAAAACACACGGGTAGATGAAAGTGATTAACCAGACCAAAACAGAGCCTGGCGCAGTGGCAAAGTTTGCAAGTAAAATTTGGCAGTGGCAGAATAAATAGTACTCCCAGTTTTGCTAATCCTCAAAAGTTGTGTGTCATTTATGTTCATGGCAAAAGAAGACTAACACTATCTCATTCATTCGCTCAATTCGAGCTTAACTAGCATCTCTGGGGCTGGAAAACTCACATTAAATGATGTGAAAAAAATTAAGGTTGTGAAATTATTGCATCTCTCTCTCAAGAGCTGTAGAGCACAAGTTATTTTAAAACAGTGCCATATTTCCTTTATCTTTTGAGCACAGGAGGGAAAACTTATAACACCAGGTTAGCTTTTGTCCATTACAAACATGCACTCATTCACTTCATACATAGATTCACTTGGAAGAGGATACAGGATTGAGGAGGAAGCATGCAACGCTTTGAGTTAGAAAAAGCTTTCCCATTTGTCAGAGGAAAAAAAAAAATCTTGATTCACCATCGTCCATGTCGACAGAAGCAGGCAGTTCATTTTGGATTCAATTCGCCATAGCCTAGACACCCCGCAATGTAATGTGACCGCTCCGAAGCTGCAAAAGTCTCTTTATGGCTTTGTTCTCCTGTGTGAACAATACTATTGCCATTTGTTTTGTTGGACAGAGATATCCCAAAAAAACAATGAAGGAAAGGCTCAAAATGGCAAATATTCGATGAGTTAAGGAGAAGGAGGCACACTGGGACAAACGACGGAGGTGACGGTTCACAGGGTCCGGAGTCTGATGACAGGGTATTTTTATTTCGGAGTATATTTTAAATTTTTATTTCCTGTTAAGTTTTGTGCTCTTGACATTGCGTTTGGAGCCCTCTGTGCAGCTGCGTATACCAGCGAGGTGCAGCAAGGAACCAGCGGCCTCTTTAAGCTCCTCATCGAGCTCCAGCTTGACCTCGCGTCGTGGCCTTTTGCCAACAGGCCACTTAATGGCGGGTGGGCGGCGCTGCATTTGGTTGGCGCTTCTCTCCTCCCAGAGGTCGGAGTCGTCGTCGCTGTGGAAGCCCTCGCTGCCGGCGCGGCGGGACTGCCTGCGGTCGCAGCCTCCTTCATCTAAGGAGGACAAGGATGAGGAGGAAGACCGGGAGGAGCAGCGCTGCAGGGCGACACTGCTGTAGTTGTGGTCCTGCTTTGGATCGCTGCTCACTAGGACTGAGTCGGGTCTGGAGAGGTCCAGTGGGCTGTCAGAATTGCCTGTTAAAAGCAGATGTAGCAAACACCAATGAGTACTACAGTTTTTAGACACGTTGCTTCTAAGCTCATTGAAATACAGTGCCCAAAATAAGTGTTTACCTGCAAATTAATTGACACCAAAAAAAACCAACACCTGTCCTAAGCGGTTTCCAAGTAGTCCACTCCATTTTATCTCAATTACTTTGAAACTCAATGGAGTTTATCCACATTGCACTTCTGTATTTGGGGTAAGAAGACGTAGCAACTTTTGGTCACCACGAAAACGCATGTTGACAACATGGGAAACGTTGATACTCCAAAAAAGTTAGCACAGACCATAGCGGAAAAACCACAGCGTCAGCTCTAAAAGTAGTTTTATTTAAAGTTCAACACCAAATGTTTCAGTTTAACTTACACAATCCCACATTATAAAACCTATATAATTATTGGGGTATTTTTTTCATCAGGTGGTTTACCAGTTGCTTGTAACATAGAGACATTGGAAATGTATGCCTCCTAACCCTTCCACAAGAAATGCTGAATGTTACTGTGAGTACAGCCATTACTCAACAATAAACAATATTTTTAATGGTCAACTGATCACTTTCTATGCCCACGCCAAAAACGTAATGGGAAGTACTAATACTGATAATGATTTAAAAAAAAAGCTTCTTCCAAGAACGCATTATTAGCCATGTTAAAGGGCCATGTCGCAAACATTTTTATAAGTTTCTGTGCTTGGATAACAATCAAACATATGCATACAATTTTAATCTGAACAGAGATGATGAAGATCACCAAATGAATTAGCAGACAAATAAAAAAAACAACACTTAAGCAATGGGGTGGGTGATATGTGAGGAGGGTGAACATATGGTTGCTGTTGGATTCTCTTACATGGGTCAACGTGGTGCCCTGGGGCAGAGTTTAAGAGCATCATGGCAGTGGCAGCATCAATATCAGACTCTGGAAGAGGAGAGAACATGCATGATGGTCAGTCCTAAGGTGTGAGTGCACGGCAGCAGGGCGTTTCTGTCCCTTTAACCTTGCTCAAGCCCTTTTTCCACCAAGCTGTAGTTTGGTAGGGGTCACATTTGGTCCACAAAATAAAATAACTCATCTCGGCTATTTAGGTACTGAGTAAAACAACCTTCTTGTAGTCTGTTGTCGCCCAACAGAATGGTCATCTTTATTTTTTAACAGTTTTTTTTCTACCAACAGCCATAAGACACAATGGTGGAGGGGGGGCAAGTCTGCATGTGCTCTATTATTATTCTGTTTACTTCATTTTGCTTGGTTTAATTAATTTGTACATAATGTGTACACTGTGAGTTGCAATTCCATTTACACTGCTGAAGAAGCTACAGCCATCCCACCTGCCTGCCTCATGGTGGTACTACAAGCCATAGAAGGGTTCAACTGTTCCGAAGACTGTCGTACTAAGAAGAGCTGAACATTTTCCCTTGATGGCTAAGTAAGCCCAAAAAATGCCTATGGAATGGATTAGACCAAACAAAGATTAATCGAAACAAAGCAGAGGATAAATTCATGCCACTGATAGGGTAAATGTATCTGATCGTCTCAGACCTAACCAAGTGTCTAAAAGCCTCATGGCTCACTTCTGGGGATCTAAATTATTAATGATTACAGCAAGATTGAGTGCTCCACACTCAGCACCAGCGGAACCTCAGCCTGTTGTCAAGGTTACAAATCTAAGAGGCAGAGAGAGGAGGGAGCCATAGCTAAGGAATCGAATGGAGAACATGAGGCATCAATGACTTGAAAGTAATAAATCAAACTAAGAATTGAGGCGGGGTGGACAAGATGCTGGATGTTCTGGGACTGAAATGCACAAAAGCACCACAATTGTGATACATTCACAAGCACACTAAAACAAAACCACCAAGCTGTAGAGCATGTGAGCATACAAAGCGCAGAAGGACTGCCTCACCTTTAAATGAGCAACCTTGCAGAAAGAGATGACGAGGGGGTGAGGAGGCACTGCAGGAGAGATTAAAAAAAAAGAGACATAAAGTGCCATACTTGAATTACAAAAGTGTATTAAAGAATCAGACACTACTCGAACCCATCAAAATGACACCACAAAAAGAATCTTCAGTTTCAGAGAACCAAGGCCATTTAACTTGGAACAATGGTCTGATTTGATGCGTGAGATCAATTTCCTGCATCATCACATCCTGTAGTAATTTATTGTGGTGAATGAAGAAGGGTCACCTGGGCGGGGAGGCGGGTGGTGTACAGAAGGCATGTGCGGCGGGAAAGTGCTGCTTCTTAAGGGCTTGAATCAGGTTGGGGCGGTATTCTGGGTCGACACACCAGAGAGAACCTTTCCCATTGGTCTGTAATCATATTGAAACATGATGAGACTATGAAGAATGAACATCCTTGATCGTGACAATAAAAACAACACTCACTTCCCAAGATCATTACTATTTTTTAAAGCTCTGAGTTTTGAAAGTGTATCAACTGTCAGTCATGCTAATGTGATTTTTAAGTCTAACACCACAACCTAGGACACAAAATACAGTTAAGAAAACTTTATTTTTATTGTGGAGCTGTGGTCATTTCGAGTAACAACAGAAAACGCCCATTATCACGCTTTCGTTGCTTCTCATACATATGCTGATTTATGGCTTTGAGTGCTATACAAAGAGACATATTGAATAAAACTAATTATTTTTAAGCCAAATATTGCCCTATAGAAACTGAATGTTCATTTTTGACTTCCTAATGACAAATAGAAGTTGCACTCATAGAGCATTTCTCCTGGTGGAGATTGTCATTTTAACAAAGTACATCCACGTACTGCACACACTGCTCCAATGTAAGCAATGAATGTGTCTGTTAGTGACGTGTGCCTGTGTGTTAACTGTCACAGTATCTGATGGTGGTGTATTCCTGCCTAGGCTCAGGGAGCGAGGAAGGGAGGGTGGAGAATAACCTTGACTCACATTACCAGACCGTCCCCTATGCAGGAAGAAGGAAATGTTTCCATGGCAACGGAAACCACCAGCCAGTGTCATGTGAAACTGGCGCTGGTCTATCAGCAGATGAAGTGTTCACACTGTGCACCTGCATGGTGGGTGACTTGCGCTACTCCATGGTGCTACTCACAGAGTGCTAACTTCCCGTGGTTTAAAAAATACCAAGTTGTAGCCAGCCACACCCCTAGCACCACAGGCTCTACCGGTCACAACTCTGAACTCATACTGAAGTTCAATATGGCAACCATTGTGTCTCTCCCTGGAAAACCCTTTCTGTCACAAATTTAGACAACACTGGGTATGAACAAATATTCTTCTTGTGAGCATGAACATTACCTTGTATTTACAGGACCAAAAACCATATTTGTTTGCCATATTAGAAAGATCACATACAACAACAACAACAACAACACACTGGGTTATGCCACACATTTTTCAAGTGTGTTTTTGGGGAGCTAAAGACAATGCTCAGGAAAACAAGTAAAGATTTTAAACTTTAGCCTCGTTAAGAGAGAGAGTTTCAAAACTCGTGCAGCAAACCACAACTGCTTTAGACTCTTTAAAAAGGTAAAATTCCTGAGTACGCAGTTTGAAAAATACAAGAAAACTGACTTCAACTAGGCTTTCTGGGTCACAAAACATCAGAGCATTGTGGATGAATAACAAAAACAAACATATAAAAAACTTTTGCGGATATACAAACTCATTTCCATGTGAACAGGCTCTATGAGAACTGAACTACCACAAACGACTGCTAAAACATCAAAACGTATTGTTACACATGCAGGAAACAGCTGAAGTAAACGTGCACTGAAATGTACTTGTTTTTTTAAAAAATACATTTTACTTTTTTAATACTTTAATTTGTTTATTTAGGATTTATTTAGGTTCATTTAGGATAGGGCATAAACTTAATTTATTTGTGTCATTATTTTGTGCTGCACCACATATTAAAAGATTGGATTTGTTTACAACTCGTGACTTATAACTCTATAAATGGGCATCATGTTAGGATTCCTTTTTTAGATTTTTTTTTTTTTAAGTTAGATAACAGACCATTTGGATACACTTTTTTTTCTTAATGCATTACAACGGTATCGGAGCTCTGCATTGGCAAACACTCAAAATCACGTGACTCAGATATGGGTAGGAAAAAAAATGTAGTATCAATCACTATGAACTTTAAGCAGGCTCCAACTGATTAGCTTGTTTCCCTGAATAGTGGCGGAATATTGACTTTTGTCTATTGGAAACTTTGTTACTGTTGTACCTTGTAGGGTAGCTGAAGCACTCAGCCCTTTTCTGATTTACCTCCTAATTAGCCATGTGATTTAAAGCAACATTTGTGAACACAGCTGTTTTCTAAATGTAAATCATTGTGGTTCAAAAGGATCATTAGTTCAATTTAAGATACCAGTACATCAAAGTATTTTTCAAGTTTTTGTCTGCATACAACAGACTAATTTATTCAAGAGCTTTTTAAAAGTTGGTTTTACAATCAACATTTATGCATATTTGGTAATGATACTGTAAGAATTTCTTAGTTGAACTGTATTATTATATTGTATGTATAATTTTAAAGGTTTGACCTTCTCCAAAAGTTGATCAAGTCAAATTTTACGTTAGATGTGCACTACCTGGCACATACAAAATCTATCTGATTGTGGTTTGTTTGCAATTTCTGCATAGTTGTGACCTGGACAAAATTCTAGACTTTTTGCAGTAGACGATACTGTACTGCCATTAAATAGCAGACCTGACCATTGCCACATTAGCCACACTATTTAGAGTATAGGGATTTGCTGAATGAATTATTTTGTGAGTAAAAATTTTAAAACAACATTAGAATTGTAGTATATAGTGGTTATAGTCAAATGGTGACATAAAATAAGGATTCTATTGTCCTGATGAATATGTGTATTGAAGTGAGGAGGCAGCTTAATGACATACCTTTCCTAAACTCCTTTCGACCTTTCGAAAACATTTATTCAAGGAGAGATTGTGACGCACGGAGTTCTTCCATCCAGTGGGAGCATTGGAGAAATAAGGGAAGTGCTCAAGAATCCAGCCATAGATTTCTTTGACAGGTAAAGATTTGCTGGGCGATTGCTCAATGGCCATGTAGATGAGGAGCGAAAACGAGAAAGGGGGTTTAGACTTCAATGAGTCCCGCTCCCTGCCCCTACTGTGAGCTGAGGCTGAGGAGGAGGTTAAAGTTCCATGGCTGGATCCATAATCTCCCTCGATGTCAAAGAGGGGGCTGCCACTGGGTTGAGCTTCTGGACCTCCTAATGTGAAGTTCTGAAGCAGGTTCTCATGGAGCCAGTTGAGGTTGGTGAGTTCCTCATCTTCAGTACCTCCAGTCCGATCCACGCTGGTCGCAAGGGGGCTGGATGCGCACTCCGCCTCAGGCAGTGTTCCCACTCCACAAACTCCTCGAAGCCATGTCCGCCCCTCTTGCATATCCAGAATTTCCGTTTTCTTGTCTGGTGACATCCCAATAATTGGACCCATTAAATCAACCAGTTCTGTAAAAAAAAAAAAAAAAAAAAGAGAAGATAGAGCTCAAGATTCTGCATGATTAGTCAGAAACATGTTTTTTAAAGTTGCCATGATGACAGCACTGTTTACAACAAATTGGAATACTGGGCACATAAAGGTTTTCTTGAGTTTTTCATACTGCCAAGCATACTGTGGTCTTTTGCACCTCAACTGTACTCGGTAGGCCTCCGCCCCTCTCCTTCATGCCTGGCAAAGACGGAGAGCCTTTTAGCTCTCCACCTCTTGACTTTAGCAAAGGACTTTCAATGAGATCCTCTCAAGCATCTGAGCGGACTTAAGGCTCCACTCATTGACGCCCACCTCATTTCAGGCAAGACCCGGCTGCTCGTTATGTCTAAATGAGCATGAAACCCACCAATGACTGCTGGAATAAACGACTGCTTCCACCTTACAGTGGAAAGCTTACAGGCTGATCCACATTATGCAAGAATCAAGCCCCAATTGGTCACTTGCAAGATTACGAAGTGTACATTCCTAAAATCTTCTGTTCTCTAACAACTATACGCCATTTCACAGGCCAATACAGACGGTTTTATCAAAGTACATTAAATGAGAGAATGGCATCTCTTGTTCACATGCACCACCTTACGCGCTTCTGTTCAAACGTACAGTATCAATACAAGACACTGGTAAAACTAAGCACACCGATAGGTATACTTTCGACAGATGTACTTGATTACTGCGCTGCATGTGTATCAGTCAAAACAAGTGAGAAAGAAGCAATAGTCTTTTTTTTTTGTCTTAGTTTTTTCTTTGGCAGCAGTGAAAAAAAATAAAGTTAATTCTTTTTACCAATTGCCCATTGCCCAAACACACAGATTTAGGCTGATAACACGGAATTTTGCCAGCCCTAAGTATTCCTTCGTTATTGTGTTCAACATTAACATTTACATCTACTGTATATTAAATCCATTCCCCCAACAAATACAAGTAAAGGCATTGTACGCTGGGGACGCCAAGTGTACTCTTTGGCTCAGCTCACAACAAGCTTTAAGTCTCGGGTGTCACCATGACAACCATGCCGTCCTTTCAATTAAGGAAAAAAAATCTCACAAACGAGAGAAGGAAAAAGAGTAATCCATGCTACCGTTCTCCACCATGATATGCACACAGCGGCAAAGGGAATGCTGCAGCACCTGAGTGTGGACACCAGATGCCTTTGAGTGCGGTTATGTATGTAGCAACATAAGGGGACATATAATCTGTCAGATAGGCATATCTTTTCATTGCTGTGATAAGATAGGAATTGGGTCAGACTAAAGAGTTTGCTTAGAGAACGAGATGGGAAAGGGAGTGCATGCACTGACATACACACTGACACACGAATCAGTTTGTCAAATTCAGCCAGTGAGAACAGGAGAAGGCATTAGTGCATTGAGTATATTACCACTTAACCCTCAATGGGTTAAATACATACAAAACATATAGACAAACCCAATTTGCTTTATACTGTAGTTGTGTCATGGGTTTATACTGGCCTTTCTAGTACTTGCAGTGGATTTGATACCTCTGATAAGGACGTTATGGTTTCACAAAAATTGGCTTGATTGGAAAAAAAAAGAATCTCAAAGCTCGTTTCAAGTTTGCTGAACAACTCGAATCAAATTGAAAATCTACGGAAAGAACTGAAACTCCTGGTCCAGAAAAGAATCCCACAGAACCTTCAAGATTTGAAGACTGCTTGTGGGGAGGAATGGGCTAAAATCACACCAAAGCAAAGCATGTCACTGATTTCTCCATACGAGGGGTGACTTGAAGCTCTCATTGCAAAAAAGCCTTTGTACAAAGAATTAAATAAATACCAGTTTGTGTCTTCAAAATTTTTTCCGTGTTCACATTATTACACATAACTTAGTTTCTGATCCTATTTGTTCTAGTTTCTTTGCATGCATGGATGGATTACTGTACTTGGGTTGCAGCTTGTTAAGTAGCTGGATAGCTGGCTTCTTAAACCACAAGACGAATAATTGTTATGCTGTCACGATTGTGTAATAAGTGTTGGCTGTCGCTGGTTCAGCAGTGCTGTTGTGCAAGGTTAATTCAGCCACTGGTCTTTACCCAACTACATGAACTCAAGTATTGTACATTAATTCAGTTTTGACAAACGGTAAGTAATGTTATGTCATTCAAGCCACTTTGTTCTAATTTTAAAATCTGTTCAGATTATCTGACATCTTAAGTGACAGTTACATACCCGTTTTTATATTCTTCCACTGTATATGAAATAATATTTACCATCGAAAATTGTTAATATTATTGTCACTTATCAACTACTCATTCATCCATTTTCCGTCCCACTAATCCTCATTAGCGTCACGGGCGTGCTGGAGCCTATCCTAGCTCACTCTAGGGAAGAGGCAGGATATACCCTTAACTGGCAGCCAGCCAATTGCAGGGCACATATAGGCAAATACCCATTCACACGCAACACTCAAACCTCTAGGCAATTTAGAGACTTCAATTAAGCTATTGTGCATCTTTTCGGGATGTGGGAGGAAATCGGAGTACCTGGAGAAAACTCACGCAGGGACAAGGAAAACATGCACATGACAAAGAGGTGGGGCCGGATTTGAACCTGGGTCCTCAGAACTGTGAGCAAGATGTCCAGTTGTCCACCGTTCCTCCATTAGCAACTAAAAAGGTTTCCATCTGCCTATTTTCAAAGCCGCTTATCCTCACAAGGGTTGCAGGAGTGCTGGAGCCCATCCCAGCTAACTTCGGGCGAATGGCGGACTAGACCCTGAACAGGTCGCCAGTCAGTCGCACGGCTCATCTAGACACAGACAACCACGCACACTCAGATTCAAACCATCACTGAGTGGGAACTGAACGCATGCTGCCTGCACCAAAGTTAGGCGAGTGCAACACGACACCACCAGTGACGACTAAAAAGGGTAAATTAGGAGGGAAAATGTCTCTTTCCTGAGCTCAGGAAGTCCTTAAAGGGGAAATCCAGTGGTTTGCATTAACAATGTATCCAATAGGTCATGTAATCTGTACTCTATCTCGACAATGTGATGTTAAATCCTCTCTCATTTAATAGTGTTTTGAGAAGACTTTTATTGAAAATTACGAATTTTCAGGGGCGCTGCTATTGTCGCGAGTCACATGACTTATGTGGGCGTATGTGACGTGTTACGTGCCGTTCCAAACGCTCGATTACATGGGACACCATTATGCCCAGGCTGATTTCTCAGATTTATTCTCATCTGAAGAAGAAATAGCAGTATCGGTTGATCGGGAAGACGGAGGAGTACTTCCATACACATCCGTGAGCGGCACAGCCGTGAGCTGTTCTCTGCCGCTCAGTTGATCGGAAGACTGAGGAATACTTCCATACAGATTTGAACCTGTGGTTGTAAATAATAATTATAAAAATAGAGTAATGATTGGATTAAAATCTGCAATAGAGAAGGACTGTGAAACAAAACTTTATCGGTGATGTGGACATACTGGATTAAACTGGAGTCTATCCATGTTTAAAGGAAAAGCATATTTCTTAAATTGCATTTTGAGATATTTTTCATTAATGGTGCATGTATGAAAGTAGAAACGAGAATGCATTATATTGCACTTTGTTATTGTCATATAACTTCAATGGCAATATTGGACATTTACAGTTTAAGTTGTCATGTTTGACTTAATGAGCAAAAGAGTTTAACAAAATAAGGATATTTTTTTTTTCTGCTGGTCTGAAAAATAAGATGAACTGTATGTCATTTGATCCGTTGCATCCCTTCAAAAAAAATCTGTGCAAACCCAATGGTTTTGTAACCCACGTCATTTGTAACTCAAGGTGTGGCTGTATTACTCCGTAATGTTTGCTATGTTTAGGTGATGGGCACTTGAGGAAAAAATGTTGACCATCAAAGGCGAGAATTAAAAATGTAGAATTTAAAAAAAGATAATATGGAGGGAAAACCTCGTTCTCTGAAATCCTGTTGGAATCCCAGTCTAGTATTTGGCAGATTAATGGAGCTCCGAGTAGTTCCACAGCACGGATTTACCTTAACATCGCAGAGCTGATATTATGTCATTTAGAAAACTTGTTCTTGCATAATAGCACCCTCCATTTTGCCTCAATTCTGAAAGAGTCAGTTGGTAAACAGTTCGACACAATGGCTACTATGTTTTTTTTTTGATTAATTGATTATGAAGCCTGTGTAAAGAGAAAACAAGCTTCCCGGTTCGAAGTCATAGCTACGGTAATAGATAAATAGTAAATTTAAGAGGGACAATCACGTTTAACATGGTCAGATGCTTATCAATGAAATCACATCTTAGGACGTAATCAACGCATAACTTGGGTCTTATTACTGTAGATTTTCTTCATTATATCGTGATAAAATTTTCAATCTGGATGAAATTTAACCATCTTTTATGAATTTCTGTAAGATTCTCAGAGCCTTAGCGTTCAGTGAATAGTTTTGCAGGTAAAAAAAACAAAAAAACTCTTAGCAGAGGTCTGTGCTCTCTGACCAATTGTTTAGGTTGTTTATTGTCTTTCACATTAGATGAGTTTGTGTTAACTAGACTTAGTAATGGATTCACGATTGCCTTTTAGCATCAGCACATACCGTAAATCTGATGAATTTTTCAATTTTGAAATTATCTTCAGGCCAGGGTGGATCACAACACAAAACTTGAGCAACAAGATACAGTAGGAGATACAACACCGTTGGGAGGCTGTGAGAACTGTCCATTTGTGGTGTTAAGAAAATCTCTACTACAAAGCCCAAAACACACAGACAAAAATATATTTTAACATAACGGGCTCCTATTCTGAATGATTTTTCAAAAAGAGAGGGTACAAAGCATAGAGACTAAAAGGAAAATAAGATTCACTCTTCCAAACATTTTTGACTAAAAGTAGCTAAGTCTTTAAGATGCATATCCATCACTTTGTTCATGTCACTCACTCCTTATAATTTGGAACTAATCAGGCTGGGGCCTGAGGATACATCCCAGAAAATTCTCTAAAATTAAGACTTGGACCAACAAAGTTGATAATTGTGCTTGCTGATCAACATTGATGCCTTGATTGAGACTGCTCTTTGCAGTCTAATCACGTCATGATTGTGTTACCCAAAACATTCCACTCACAGACATTACGGTGACAGTCACCACAGGTGTGGCACACAAATTATGACTGCATTCTGTCAACATTTGTTTTGCTGAGGCCTGAAGTAATTTCGTATTATTAAAAACAGAGAAGATGGAAAAAGAAGTCATGGTCTGCCTAAAGCATCAAAACACTGATTCATCTTAAGGCACAAGTGGGCTCTGCCACTTTCTATCCAAGTCCTGACCTCTCAGCTGGGCCCTATCCTGACCGACTACCTGAGAATGACCGGTCCCTTCAAGAAGACTGTCATTTAAATATGAACAGAAGCAATGTGGAAGGACAAGGAATAAATGTTTGTGCCCATTCTATAAGGAAATGTTTTCCGTTATTGCAGCTGGTCAATTACCCCTGCACTTGTACAGAATGTGCTTCACTTCATTCTTACAAAAAAGCTACAGAGGATGGTAAGAATCCAATGATTAATGTAAAGTAATTTCAAGTGTGGAGCCAATGGGACGGACCTGCCTATTGACTGCAGCTCATTGTTGAAAATACAACAAAGGTGTAATGGTGCTGACCTGATGGCTCATCTGCAATTTAAAATAGCACCTTAGACCACGAGCCACATCATATTCATTTGCAAACAGGCAAGGACAAACAGCAGGTGCCAAGGCAAATTTTTACCCCTTTCAAACTGCTCTTTTATCATGTTAAGCACTTACTTAACCCATTCAAAAATGACAAAGAGACAAATAGCTTTAAGTGGGAGATCAAGCCATTGATGTGCCACATAGGTGCAACAGAATGTAAAGATGAGACCATGGTCGTTTCAGGGATGATCTCAGGCATCAGATCTGACTTTCAAGAATCAGTTGCCACGGCAGCCAGTGTGGCGGGCGAAGCGGCTGTGCTCATGTCTGCGCATGAAGAGAGAGCTGATGTGGGAAGATCAATACAGGCGGAAACTGCTGAGGCCAGCAGTCTAGTGCTGTTCTCCATAAAACCTGTCTGACAAAGAGGGGCGGGAAAGGCAGCAGCCAACCTGGATGGCATGGTGCTGTGACGAATCGCCACGAGGGCATACTTAAATAATAGTTGCTCATTATATAGAACATGGGATTTTGAGAAAACACATAATCTGGAAAAGAAGCTCAAGTTTAGATACGCTGAACCACACCCCGCTCACAGCGCCTAAACTAAACCAGTTGACACAAACCAGTTAAACCTCTTAGTCCACAAAGGTGTGTCGCAAAACCCCAATGTCTGTTATTTGAAATCCACCGTAATGTTTCTGACTACTCTGTGAATCAAAACCTGAATTAAACAGTTTGAATGAGAATAAGTCTTCTCTACGTGCATGAAAACAATCATTAATGTGAGGGAGACTCTTGCAACACATCCATATAAAAGCTCATAAAAACAAATATATTAAATGGATTACAACAATCTACCCAGTAAGAGTAGTTATCAGTGGTAAAGCGTGAATGAAAAAGCTTACAAACAATTGCAATCAAGCACACACCCAGGTCGTACAAAAATGCAGTCGTTTTGTCTTTTTTAGTGTGCTTCCATGAGGTTTCTAAATTTTAAGTATTCACCTCACAGTTACAAACAGATGACCAGGAGGGAAGGAAACACCTCCTGGCAGTTGAGGAAGTCACTTTTCAGAGAGCACTCACAGTTGGGCCAGCTTAGACAAAAACAGTGATCTAGCTCAAGAAGAGGCCAAACGTTTATACAATGGCAGCAAACACGCACGCCTGTTAATGGCGCACAAGCAAATAAAAGTAACACTGCAAAGATTGAGTTGTTGGGAACCTGCAACGATTTTATACTTGCAAACTGCACTTTGACTCTAAACAGAGGTTAGTTTTCCAAAGTACAGACCTCCCTCCCAGCAAACACTGAAATCTTATCTCGAGGGTCATGTGCCCGTCTAGTCTAGAAACCCTCCTCCCTCCACAACTTCATCTACTTCCAAATACCACGAACAGAAAACACAGCTATACCATTCCCTTTCGGCCTATTGTCAGTTAAGGTACATATCCTTCTAAAAATATAAGGTTTTAACACAAATTTGCTGTCGATGGTGCTGTGAAAAGTATTCTTCTCTCTTCTCAAATTCTTATATTTGTGCAAAATTTCCCCACTTTAACATAATCAAATGTGTGTTTCTTTCGGCTTGTCCCTTTCGGGGTCGCCACAGCGTATCATCTCAGATGAACGCATATATATGTTTGGCACAGTTTTTACACCGGATGTCCTTCCTGACGCAACCCTTCTCAGGGAGTGGAGGCCCCAGTGGGATACGAACCCACAGCCCCTGGTTTACCAAACCAGTGCTCTAATCACTGAGCTACGAGGCCTCACTTTAACATAATCAAATAAATGTAAATATTACACAAATATAATGGTAGGTTAGGTAACCCAAGTGAACCTAAAATGTTTTTTTTAAATGATTTCATTTATGAACAAAACAACTAGTTACCTGAAACTCTGTGTGAAAAAAGTAACTATCGCCCTTGTTAAATGATAAATTAGTTGTGGCTAATCACATTTTTTGTTGATTTTTACTGATCACAACCAAGCCTGATTGCATACTGACCTGTTCAATCCAGAAATCTTTTTTTTTTCCCATATAGGGGCAGGTAATAATTTTTTTCTTAATAAATGAAGTCACCACTCAAAAACGTTCATTTGGGTAATGCAGGTTTTGTCTGATATTTACATTTGTTTGATGATGTTAAACATTAAAGTGTGGAAACTAAAAATATCAGAATTTGAGAAGGGCGCCAATATCTTTTCACAGTACTGTCTGTTTTCAACATGTTTGGGTTTTTTAGTTTAAGGAACAAACTCAATGTTAATTAATGTAAATCATTGTCAACTTTATTGACCATGCGCACAGAAATTTTCCAAAGACAAAAATAACAATGTATAAATAATAATATATATGTAAACAGATGTTCTTTTACCATAGATCATCATACCTAATTTATCCCAAGAAGTGCTACAAGCATCACACTCCTTTCACAAGAGCTCCCAAATCCTGCCTGAGTATAGTCGTTGTGCCGTCTATTAAATGAATCCTGTTAATTATGCCAGGGATGATGAGACAAAGACCCATTGTGCTTCACCTCTTCCCTGCTAAAGTACTCAATCAAGGAAACGTTCACATCAGTACTGTTAGTGAGGCGTGTCCTAATCTCCAGTGTCCTCTGTCCACCAGTCAGAAATGGAAGACTGGAGGAGGAGATGTTACAATCAATTGAGATGTACATTTCCTTTTGTAAGCAGTCAGTTAAACTATAGATTGTACAGATTTGGCAATACAGTTTTCTCAGTTGTGCACTATGTCTAACAACAAACACCACGCTAAGTGTTTTACAAAGACAATATTGTCAAGTGACCTAAGAAAGACCTGACTGGTTAATTTATAGTACACTTGCCTGATTTTGGTTCAAGCAGTGTGGGTTCAGTTCCCACTCAGCGAGGGCATGAATGTGAGTGCAAATGGTTGTCCGTGTTTCTATGTGCCCAGTGACTGACTGGCAACCAGTTGAGGGTGTAGTCCACCTTTTGCCAAAGTCAGCTTGGATAGATTCCAGTGCCACGTGGCCTAACCAGTATAAGCGGGGTTAAAAACGGATGGATGGTTAATTTAAAATTACAGCACTCCTGAATAATAAAATCTTTAAAGTTGATCTCTTTGATGATCTATTCACATTAAATAGAATCTCAAACAACTTAGTCTGAGATGCTGCTTTTTGTCTGAAGCAATAAAAATTGAAAAAGTTATAAACACCTAGTGAACACTTTAAATAAGGATACATGTTACCAATAAGTTAACCACAGTTTATTTCAAGACAAAAACAATAGGACACTCATGTCTAAAGTGATGACAAAAGCACAAGGAGGATTCACATGCCAGATGAATAAGCACTGATCAATTTTCCCTCTTCTCTCAGCTTCAAAATAGTTTGCTTTTCTCCAACATACCGCAGTTAGGTCTTCATGTTTGCTTAAAACCAAATGCAGTTTTCATAGATAAAACCCAAAGCCAAAAACAAGCACTGTCTAATGTTTAAGCAATCAATCTAAAATGCAACATCTGAAGAATTAGAAATACCCATGAGTCACATGTTCCAACACTTTAGTTCACTTGAAAAGTGGGTAGGTTTCGACAAAAGGTCCTCTGCGGTTGTTTAACACATGTTGATGTAAATTCCATGAAAACATAAAGCTGGAATTCTGACCTTTTGCCTTAAATTCATCTTTTAATCTGAAACCCATATGTCTTCAGTAAACAACAAAAATAAAGGACGTTAACTTGCCATTCCAGTACATTTGGAGGGGACTGTCTAACAGACGAGGTCAGGATGCCTTGCTGAAACATTTGTGATTAAAACATGTAAATGATAGGGACACAAGAGCAGAGCTTTAAGTGTCTACAATGTTACTTATTTTCCCCACTTACAGTTTTTCAAAACCAGAATGGTTTCTTCAAGTTTCTTCAATATCAAGACATCAAATTCTTGTGCCAATTTATGGTGTATTCAGAAAAACAACCAAACCGAAACAGGATTTGTAGTTATAAATTTATTTAGAATTTGTATTTTGAGGCAAGTCATAAGAAGGTCGTGCACTATAGACTGGGTTAAGCTATCAGAATGAGAAGTATCTGCTTTTACAACAAATCTAAACCGTAGACAGTCACGCCTACAGAGGACTTGTTGGATTTTCGAGGACACAACCTTCCATTTACTTTGGGTCAAAGTACACAATATTGTGATAAGACTGATTACATGACCACACCACCATATGGAACTGCAGTTGCAGTGCTACTTTAGCCTCAATTGGACAACACAGCTTTCAGAGTTTATGCTTGTTGTTTCCTCAATTGCAACATTACATACAGTGATCATAGTGGGATGATTGTGGAGACAGTGAGCTCTTTTCATTCTGTATGGCAGTATGTACAGTACATTATGAAAATGGAGCCTTGTTGGTCACATTTCTTCACTGTTAGCACTTTCACCCTGAGGGGCATCTGCATCACTAATAAAGTGAAAAGGAGCAACTGGTTGGACCAATGAAAGCAATAAGTGTTTGAAGTTGTAAAAATGAAGTGTGGATTCCAGAGGAGCTATGTTTGTAACTACTGAATTGAATACAGTGTTCTGCTACAGTAAAATATCCCCAACAATGGCTGCTCTGTGACAGTCGAGTCCAAACACAAATACAAAAACCCCAATACAAAACGTGACTGTCCATAATCCGTTCCAGTTCAACTCAAAATCAGCGCAGTCTGGATTTTCCCCTAATCTAATGATCTGTGTTCAACAACTGGGCCCATATCCCATTTTAGGCCATGAAGCCACACGAGCAAAATGGCCCTGTTGGGTCCTCCATTTTTGTTAAGGTTAATATATCAACGTCTTGCTTAAATATCTGGCCATGACATCATGGTAACCAGTTTGACTTTTTAAGACCGTGTCATTAGATTTCTCTGATACTTAATAACATTACTAACAACATTGTCATTATATCAAAACAGACTAAAACATTCAACAGACATAGGATTGCTCAATGAATTGGATAACTCAGCGCATCTAACATTTACACAGCCAACCATAAAAATACTGGTAGTGTTTTGTTAATGGGCACTGGTGAATGAAATAAAAAAATAATTTCACGACTTTTTTTAACATCTACCAAGAAAGCAATGACATTTTCCATCGTGACATTTACAAACTGCATATAAACTCCCTCCCGAAACAATAGCCTTCGATAATCATGACACACAATCAGTCAGTCAGTCATTCAAAAGCTTTGGTTACACCAGCAGCTTGCTCTCATATCAATCACACCAATTTATATGAAAATAGTGAACATTACATGGGCATTTTTCAAAACTGCTACAAATATCCCTGGTTGTAAAAGGCCCAAAAACAATAAAACAACAAATTCAAACGAAAACAACCGTCATGTTACTCATCACCTCGAACAAGCCAAAAGCCGCACGTCCTTGGGATAGAGCTCAAACTCTATTTCTATTGATTTGAATACATGCATTACTTTATTTATTTTTTTACCATGATAATACAAAAAATATGTATTTTGTAATGAATGGATTACATCAATTGTTAAGATTTAAAACTTATCACGGCTCAAGTTTTTTTCCCTGCTCCCTAGAAAATAATCATTAGTGCGTTTGTTTGTTTTTAATCAATAAAGTATGAGACATTAACAGCTGGACATTATTACAGTGGACCCTACTAATTGTGGGGGGATAGAGAATGGTGAACCACGCATGGCAACAATCTGGAGATAATTGGCACCTGTTATAGTTGGATTGCTGCGATTGGCTAAAAAACAGTTAAGGTTGCACCAGCCTCCTGCCTGAAGATAGCTGGGATAGACTCTAGCACTCCTGCAATCCTTGTGAGGATAAGCAGCTCAGATTATGGATGGATGTAAATATATATATTTTTTTAAACCCTTAAAAATCCCTCAATATGTGGGATAAACAGCTAATGAGCATTTTTGGGGTTGGCTCACTCGAAACCAGAAAAATAACAACAAAATGGGGAAAGAAACACATTAAAAGAAGTATAAAAAAACTAAAAGAGGAAAAAAACCTCTGAAAAAAATAACTCCACAAATAGGTGAAACCACAGGGCTCAACAGTGACTATGCTGGGGTGCACTGTATTATTTGATATGCATGTTTTGAGCGTACGTTAGCAGGTTTCCAATGTGTCTCTCGTATTACTTTCAAAACCAAAGCTACTAATTGTAGAGGTTTATCATGAGCAAATGATTGGAGAACATCAGTGGGCTATCAACAAATAACCCAAACAAAATTTTTAGAACAAGCTGTTTCCATTTAATTATGTTTACTCACATTGGCATCTACTGAAAGACTGAATTAAATTTTGCTGTTAAGGTTACAAGGATTCACCAAAATCAAAAGTATTTTACATCAGCAACAACAACATTGCAGAGGCCTATTTATAGTAATGAATGTCAGTAAAGTTAGCAGGCTCTCAGCTATTCTGGGGAGCAAGAGTACTAACCCTGCAAAGGCCTCTGTACATGCAGACGTGTAATACATGCAAGGACTACAAACAACAATGAAGACAACAGATGGTTGTGGCCATAGAAACGCTGGCTATAAAGTAATGGCAGATTGATAACATCGACTTTATTTTGTTCATTTATTTTTATCACCCTTTGTTTTCCATTTCAATTACCACAAGGTTTTTAACAACTGGTAAAATAAGCTTCATGTAGTCAGTCAAGCTCAATGTCACAGCACAACATTTTTTTTTCTGAATACAAAAAATACATAGTAGTTAGGAAGTTAAGGATGAATGCAGTTAGTATCGAAGATGAAGAAAAGAAGCAGTAATGGTAAGTGGATTATTTTGTAACTGTAACATTTCCTTATATCCAAAAACATTTTGATTTTGTTTACAGAACACTCATGATGTGGAACAGTCTTGTGATAATCCATTACATCATGTGTTCAACCAATGTAACCTCATAATCTGGGGTTCTGTAGATATATACCATGACATATTTATGTCATGAATAGATTATACCAAAAAAAAAACATATTTACTTGAATAAAGTATCACTGCTGTCGACTTGAATTGTCCTTAGTTTAAAATGTACAGCTATCAAAGAAAACAAATGACTGTTGGTGCCTTAATAAACGGATGGATGAATCACCACAGTCACATGCAACGTGGAATATGAAGTTACACGGAGTGACGTGAACCATTGCACAATACTTCCCGACAAACCGGACTCGTTACCGAGTAACTTATTACCGCTCACCAACCATTTGGTGAGCTTTAACAGTAAACGTTTCGCGCGTTAGCTCACCCAGTACAGGCACGAAGCGAAGCAGCCTTGGCAGCCAGTTGGTAGGTCAGTGAGTGAGAGGAAATCCAAAGCTAACGTTAGCATTGTAAAACTTTAACTACTCTATCGATTATGTGTCGACAAACGTGACATTACTCAGGATAAACAGAGGTATGTGCTAGGAGTAAAAGGCCCGGTACTTGAATAATGCATATGTTGGGAAGCAGAGAGGAAGTAACGTTAGCTAGCCGCCACATGCTGTCGCTTATTGTGCCATGCTTGCTGCTCTGAGCAAAGTCACTTGACCACGTTTACTTTTAGCTTGTTCCGAAACACACGCCTCGCAAACACGATCCAATCACACACGGAATTCCAACAACAACGGGAAAGCGAGAGGAGGCTGTAATACTCACAATCATGTACGACGTTTATCGGCGCGGTGTGACACAAACAGTACGCAGTTTATTCGGTTGTCTGCCTCGCACAATGTCAGAGATCAGATCAGCAGCTGCTTCCTCCATGCACGCAGCGCGCGGATCACACAGCGCACGGCAACGCTACCAAACCCCTAGCCGTCGTCATGGCAACACAGCCACTCCAGCCAATCACAGCCCCTCCCCTCCTATCTCCCCTGGCAACTGCCGCAGCCAAGGGGCTCCACGAGCGCGCACGCTATCCTATTTTGCATCGCCAAATAGGCTTTCACTTTTTTTGTCATCTCCCTCTCGCAGAGCGAAATAGATTGAAACATTTATTTGTTTTAATCGTGCACTGCTGACATTGACGTATACGCGGGAAGGACTGTTCGAGGTCGTTTAAACTGAATGTTGTTTAGACTACACACAAACACCTCGGGGCAGGGAGAGGCTGTGTCACCGCACCCATCACAGTGGACCCTCAAAAGGGCCCCACCTAAAGTAAACCGTGATACTCGCAAGCTAACCAAACCTGCGAACACACACACACACACACACACACACACACACACACCGACTTGCCGATATGCACTATGAGGACATTCAGCTCCTGACCTGCATTATGGTGTATTAGAGGGACACCCCTTTCCGTTAGTACTACAAAGACGTGGTATAGATTAAAAAAAAAAAAAAAGTTAAACACGTGGAGACACACACACACGCAGATCACGTGCTGTGTGATACCCAAGCCCAAACACATTTCAGCAACATTCCTGTCAAGGTTCATTTGTTATTTATTAAGTTGTTTAGCGAGTTGCGATTTTAAGTGTAAATTATGAAATTGGGTTGAAATCAATGATTGACTGATATTGTATTGTATGATGGGTGGGCTGGAATTTAAAAGAGAGGGTCTCGTCCAAAATTACCAGTACACAGATATTTAATGTTTGTCCCATGATGGACATGTGCTTTATTTTTATTATATATGTTTTTAGACAGAAATGAATTGCATTTCAACAAATTATAGTATATTTTTATTCTGTGCATGCAGTTCAGTTTCCTTTTCAATTTGTGGTTTCCCCTGTGAAAATTAAATATTTAATGTCATGGACCTATTTTTGGTAATGTTGTTTAATTTTTCTTCACTTTTATAAATACTAGTTATAGCACTTAGTTTTTTCATCCATCCATCCATCCATCCATCCACCGCTTTTCCGGGTCAGGTTGCTGGGGAAGTAGCTTCAGTTGGGATACCCAGACTTCCCTTTCCTCAGCCACTTCTTCCAGCTCTTCTGGAAGGATTCCGAGGGGTTCCCAAGCAAGCCGAGAGACAGTCTCTCAAGCGTGTCTTTGATTGTCCTCGGGGTCTCTTTCCGGTGGGACATGCCCGGAACGCCGCACCAGGGAGGCGTCCAGAAGGCATCCGAATCAGATACCCCAGCCACCTCATCTGGCTCCTCTCAATGCGGAGGAGTAGTGGCTCGACACTGAGCCCCTCCCGGATGACCGAGCTTCTCACCCTATCTCTAAGGGAGAGCCCGGACACCCTGCGGAGGAAACTCATTTCAGCCACTTGTATCCGGGATCTTGTTCTTTTGGTCACGACCCACAGCTCATGCCCATAGGTGAGGGTAGGAACGTAGATTGGTAAATTGAGAGCTTCGCCTTTCGACTTTGCTCCCTCTTTACCACAATGGACTGATACAAAGTCCGCATCGCTGTAGACGCTGCACTGATCTGTCTGTCCATCTCCCACTCCATTCTTCCTTCACTCGTGAACAAGACCCCAAGATACTTGAACACCTGTACTTGGGGAAGGATCTCATTCCCTGGAGAGGGCACGCCACCCTTTTCCGACTGAGGACCATAGTCTCGGATTTGGAGGTGCTGATTCTCATACGAGCCATTTCACACTCGGCTGCGAATCGCTCCATTGAGAGCTGGAAATCATGGCTTAGTTTTTTCAGTGGTTGGACATGTACTTTAAACTTGACTTTGACTTGACATTTCCCACACAAACCCAGTTTCCTCTGTTCTACAGAAAAGTGTTGGACACTTAAAATTTGCCCCATTGTAGCCCTATTATTAAGCCCCAATGTTACACATTTTAAAAGATATCTTCCCTTCTACCTAATTCTGGATAACTTGAGGTTACTCATTTAAGCCCATCATAAGGTCACCTACCAAAAGGCTTGAGATGATAATTTTTTGCCAAATGAGTGTGCTATTGTTAACTGAACCCCAAATGTAAACATCTTGACAGGTTGCACCTCTAAGACATATTTAGGGTTATGAATTATTACATTCTGCACACCTTGTGGATTCACTGTAAGTTAAATATGCAAAGACATTTATACCACAACTTATAGACTAAAAGTGCAGTGGAAGAGAGCATCTTTTTTTTTTTTTTAATCTGTACTTGGCTATCTGTAGAGTGCAGCTTTACTGGCTGAAAGCAACTTCACAGCAACCTGCAACTTTCTCATCCTGGTGATATCGTGCTCAACCTATTTCATAAGCGTACATAAGTACCTCTCTGTGGTCTGATCTAATAGGCTCCCTGTGTGCCTTTATTGTGCATAAACCCACATAGCTATCATGCAGTCATGGCGTACATGCTGTCTGTTTTACAGTGAATGCACAAATTAGCTTTGGCCTTGTTTTAACTTCGCAAACAGGTTTAGCAGCAGTTGTGGTATGCCACAGCAAATACTTGACTTGAAGTATTTGTCTTTTCCATCGGCTTCAGACCTGTCATTAAATTCATTTTTATGGTTTGTATTTGATACAGGTACTGTGTATAATGCACAGACTCAATGGGAAAAAATTAAGCTATCGTTCATGGTTGAGGCAGGCATTTTTATTGTCATGTTATATTCATTCATGTTTTCAAGGCCTGTGCTGACATCATTTTCTTGCGCAACAAAGCTATTCTTAGGGACAGCAGGCTGCGTAGACTGTCCCATTTTCCTTCCCGGTGTCACTCAGGGATGAAGTTGCAAAGCTAGCAAGGGAGAGAGAATAGAAGCATTCATCACCTGGAAAACTGTGGAGAGAGGATGCCTTAAAAAGACAAGACCATTCACCGATGTGCCTAAAATGAGGCTAATCTGATTGCTAAACAGTTTGGCAAAAACAACATAGCTTACTGACCACCATCAGAAATGTTGTGCATGGTATTGACGCATACAGTGAAGAAAATAAGTATTTGAACACCCTGCTATATTGCAAGTTATCCCACTTAGAAATCATGGAGGGGTCTGAAATTTTCATCACAGGTGCATGTCCACATTGAGAGAGATAATCTAAAAAGATAATCAATAAATCACAATTTATGATTTTTTTAATGATTTATTTGTGTGATACAGCTGCAAATAAGTATTTGAAACCTGAGAAAAATGAATGTTAATATTTGGTTCAATAGCCTTTGTTTGCAATTACAGAGGTCAAACGTTTCTTGTAGTCGTTCACCAGGTTTGCACACACTGCAGGAGGGATTTTGGCCCACTCCTCCACACAGAACTTCTCTAGATCATACAGGTTTCTGGGCTGTCGCTGAGAAACATGGAGTTTCGGCTCCCTCCAAGATTTTCTCTTGGGTTTAGGCCTGAAGATTGGCTAGGGCACGCCAGAACGTTGATATGCTTCTTACAGAGCCACTCCTTGGTTTTCCTGGCTGTGTGCATTGGGTCATTGTCATGTTGAAAGACCCAGCCACGACCAATCTTCAATGCTCTGACTGAGGGAAAGAGTTCCCCAAAATCTCGCAATACATGGCCACGGTCATCCTCTCCTTAATACAGTGCAGTCGTCCTGTCCCATGTGCAGAAAAATACCCCCAAAGCATGATGCTACCACCCCCATTCTTAACAGTAGGGATGGTGTTCTTCGGATGGAAATCATCATTCGTCTTCCTCCAAACACAGTTAGTGGAACTATGACCAAAAAGCTCCATTTTGGTCTCATCTCACCACAAAACCTTCTTCCATGATTCCTCTGTATCATCCAAATGGTCATTGGCAAACTTAAGACAGGCCTTGACATGTGCTGGTTTAAGCAGGAGAACCTTCCGTGCCATGCGTGTTTCCAAACCATGAGGTCTTAGTGTATTACCAACAGTCACCTTGGAAACGGTGGTCCCAGCTTTTTTCAGGTCATTGACCAAGCCCTGTCGTGTAGTCCTGGGCTAATTCCTCATCTTTCTAAGGATCATTTAGACCCCACAAGCTGATATCTTGCATGGGGTTCCACTCCAATTGAGATTGACCGTCATATTTAGCTTCTTCCATTTTCTAATGATTACTCCAACAGTGGACCTTTTTTCACCAAGCTGCTTGGCAATTTCTCCATAGCCTTTTTCAACCATGTGGAGTTGTACAATTTTGTCTTTGGTGTCTTTGGACAGCTCTTTGGTCTTGGCCATGTTACAAGTTTGAGTCTTACTGATTGTATGGGTGGACAGGTGTCTTTATGCAGATAAAGTCACACAGGTGTCTTTATGCAGATAAAGTCACACAGGTATATCTGATTCAGGATAGTACATCGAGTGGTGGTGGACTGTTAAAAGGACAACTAACAGGTCTTTGAGGGTTAGAAATCTAGCTGATAGACAGGTGTTCAAATACGTATTTGCAGCTCTATCACACAAATACCTCAAAAAAAAAAATCATACATTGTGATTTCTGGCTTTTTCTTTTAAGATTATCTCTCTCACAGTGGACATGCACCTACGATGAAAATTGCAGACCCCTCGATGATTTTTAAGTGGGAGAATGTACAATATAGCAGGGTGTTCAAATACTTATTTTCTTCACTGTATATCCAAAGTTGTATATCTGTGTTCAGGGTGCAACTGGGGTAAAAAAATACCGTCATGTGGAACATTTTAAACTTTTGTGTGTCTATCACTATGGTTGTAATAACACAAAGAAGAGTAAAGAGCTCTCTCAGATAAAGAGGAGTGAGGTGAAGAAGTGCAGGATTACACACCTTGAATAGAGTTCATGGATGGCAGTAAATGTGAGGGGATGAACAATGAGGAATCTATCCCATCCTGTAGTGACTGAGCATGAATGAGGGCGCGGTGTGTCTTTGCAAGCCAGCCTATGGTGGCAGAGTGGTCAGGAGCCGTGCTGCTTTAATGGTCTATAAATCTGTGTGGGCTGGCTGCTCTGATGCTGCCCCAGTGAGACCCTCTCAGGCGGAAAATGAATCAGACCATTTTTACGAAGCTCCAAGTGTTGAGGCTCTTGCCCTCCCTTACTGCCAGCGAAGCGATAAGAGGTGCTGCACACACCCGCTACTCAATTTCAGTAGGTCTGGAGCTCATAAAACTGTCTACTAGTGACAAACCTTGTTTGTATACTGCACTGTTTTCCCTGTTGTCCTCTTGCCTTTGTTGCACCCTCTGTATTTTCTGTTCCCGTTCCTTTTAGCAAACTTTGGAATGGGAATACAGTTGTTGACAATTGGCATCCAGGCACGGGGAGAGCATGCAAACTCCACACAGCCTTGACCGGGATTTGAACCCCGGTCCTCAGAACTGCGAGGTAGATGTGCTGACCAGTTGGTCACCAGGCCGCTGCAGTTGGCAAATATGAGTATTCAAAAAATTATATTTAAATAAAGGATTCAAATTTGAAAAGTGCTTGCCTTGTGCTAGGTCAAGATAATTTTACAACCCGTATTCATACATATGCAGAGGCAAACAACTGTACAACTGTACACAAACACTCATGCATAATGACACTGGGCCTCAGTCACTAATAAATGTGTAGAAATGTTTTTACTCTGCGCACAAGCCGAGTTGGTCATACAATACATTCATCCATCCATTGTCCGAGGTTCTTATCCTCACGAGGGTCACGGGAGTGCTGAAGTCTATGCCAGCTGTCATTGGGCAGGAGGCAGGGTACACCCTGAAGTGGTTGCCAGACAATTGCAGGCCATATGGAGACAACAGTCGGACTCATAATCACACCTAAGGGCAATTTAGAGTCTCCAATTAATGCATGTTTTTAGGATCTGGGAGAAAACTGGAGTGCCTGGAGAAAATCCACACAGGCACAGAGAGAAAATGCAAAGACATACAGGTGGGACAGGGTTTTGAAACCCGGTCCCCAGAACTGTGAGGCCGACGCTGTACAGCTGCGCCTCCGTGCTGCCACATACAATACAGTATATGGAAAATCACCATTAGAGTCATGACACATGAGTACCGGACAATTTTCTTCACACCACTGTGCGTATGTTAATGACTCATAATGCATTCAAAATGACAGGCTTGTGCTCAAGGCGCTCCAATCTGCATAAAGCGTGTCCCCATTTCCCTTTAAAAGGGCATCTGTGTGACCATCAAATCCAATGTGGAGAGGGTAAAAGTTGAGAGAAATAGCCACAAGTTTTTTTTAATCTTTATATTATTTTTTCAAAAGGTTTGTATCTGAAAGCTTGCCAAACTCAGAAACTGACAATGTATTATAATGCAATTAACCATATTTCAATAATTTCAAAGGCAAATTTGACGATGCTGCAAATAAAAACTGCATAGAAAAAAATAAAGAGATGATGATGACCAATGCCCTGTGATTGTTTGGCGACCAGTTCATGTTGTACCCCGCCTCTCGCCCGAAGATAGCTGAGATGGGCTCCGGCACGTCTGTGGCCAGAGTGAGGATAAGCGGAACGGAAAATGAATGAACAAACCTTCAGAAGTTGTGAAAATAGATAGATATATAGTTGGCTACAACAAAGGGGCATTTGTAGCAGATAGAATTCATGAATTAGAATTGGAAGTGACAGAAAATATACAACCATTGCTGCTCTGAATCACGTCACAAACAACCCAGCGATGCCATGTGTGGCTCTAATCTCTTCAACGGTCGTTTGTCAACTGTAAATTTCGGAAAATGTTGTTCAAGATTAATTGTGATTTAAATGGAAAATTTGTCCAAAAATTATATTTGCATTCAACTATGGCTAAAACGTTACCCACAAGAACTGTAAAGCTTCCTTGCACGCTTGCTGTCTTAAAAATTTGATCTTTGCTGTGACTCCAGCATAAATGTTGCTATACCAACCCACTAACTGTTAGGAGAGGAAACCAGGCGTGGTCAACGTGTTTCACATGCAACGCTTGGTTTGTTCTTCAGGTTTGTTTCCCTGGAGGTTCTTCCAGCTTTTGCGCGCAGTCGTCCTCAGTTGAAGAGGATGTTTGCCTACAGAAGCCTTTGTTTGACAGTCATTTCTGTTAACCCAGTTTTATGAATTGTGTCAGCAATTGCTGATTGTCTGTTATCTGTCAGCAGATAAGTGCCTCCTTTCAGGCGCAGGCAATAAAGTGCTCAATGTGGAGGGCAGAGGAATGATCTTTTCAATCGTAAAACAAATATCCCGTAATTCTGTATTGATTCGATTTATTCAAGTTACAGTGGGAACATGCTGTATTACCAAGCCCAACAGTGTTGTGTTCATTTGGAGAATTAAGCATTGCATAAGTAGGGAGAGTAAATTAAATTTAACATTAGTTTAATTAAAAACAAATTTGACAGTTAAATGACCTTTAACAGTGTAAACGCTGATTATAACTCCCTTTTAACAATTCTACTGTTGAAGTGATAGTCAGTTAGGAGGAAAGCGCTTTAAAAATACATCAATGAATAAACATCTTATTTAACATTCTTATCTAAGAAGCAAAAGACCATTTTTTTCTGCCAGCTACAAAATTATTTCACATTTAGCACATTTTGTAAGGCTATTTTTCATCTACATTTTTTAAACTAACCATAGAGTACATTAAAATACATGTAATCTGACCAATATTTTCACTGACAAAAATATAGTGACAGTAGCATCTGACACAAAGAAACTACATTCTTCTGTTTACATTTTCCTCCTCTGTACCCCACTGATTATAGGCTTAGGCAGGCAATCAATACACTGTAAGTGATTGTCCTGTTTACAAAGACAGTGATTTCTACAACTTGATTATAACAAGCAAAGACTGCCTTCTTTATTGAATCAATCACTTTATTTCCAGAAGAAACTGTCATCTTTTTTTATTCCATCACCTTGTGTGTTTCTTTTCTCTTTATTTACCACTGCTATCTTGCAGCATTTTAAGTACACGGAAACAGACGGTCTTTGTTCCAAAGGCTATCGAATACCCAAGTTAAACAATACACCACATGCAGGGGTAATTGAATAAACCCATTGATCCCTGGACAGTCTATTGCCAAACCAAATTTGGTTATACGCCCTTAATGACTGCTCCTTACACACAAATGAACACTTGCAGTCAATTAACAGTAGAGCAGGAGCAGTATGAAACAACCCCACATTTCACGTAGACCCCTCAGTTTAAAATGTACCATCAGCTACCAAAGTCGTGACGTCTGCGAGACATCTGGCTGGTAGCTTTGCTGTCACAACAATACGACAACAACAGCTTTGTTCTTTGACAACAGCATAGATTTTAACAGCTTCCAGTCAGGCCCGCCATTCTTCGTTCACTGACACACTGTATCGTCTTGGACAATTGTACTCTTATGCGCAGCAGCATAAGATGGCACTACCAGTGTTGTGCATTGCTAATGCTCCTGCATCATTGTCAGAATTCATGCATATCACGGTAAATTAAAAGTGCTCGTGGCAATTACTTAGAAATAGTGTGTCCTAACTTTTACATATGACCTCAATACTAACCTATATGGTTGACTTTGATTAGAGATGGAGTACACACTGCACAGGATCTCTGTGATTTTTGACAATATACACTATAACACACTATAGTTTATCTTGTCATTTTAGAATTCCCTTGCCGTTACTAAGTGAAATGTCTTTTCCTCCCTTTCGAAATATGTTTACACCAAGCCAGAGGGGCCACTGCTGGCCAGCCAACTGTGGTTTAGGTAGAGACACGCTTGTCTACCAGAAGCCGAACCCAGCAAATCAACGAGTTTCCCCAGATGCAGCCAGTGAGTGTTTTTGATCAGTTTGTTCTAAAATTCCCATTAGTTCAGGGAGCTCGTTGCTTTCTTCATCAACACAACGTGAGCCACCGTTAGTTGACCCAGTATGTATATGTGTTGTGCAACTCGTTCTGGACAGTCAGGTTTGGTGACTTTGGTAAGTGTGATCTTGAGTCTTGTATTCATTTATGTTTATGATTTATGTTATTTACAGCTCAGTACACAAAGCAAACAGCATCCATTTACTAAATCTACTCGTATATCGATACGACTACATTCTTCTTCATCTCTTATTTCTTTTTCATCTGTTATTTAGATATCCATTTACATATTGCCTCTAGAATTCAGATTGCGACACCACAGTTGGGGAGACCAAATAGCTTCTGAACACATTTGGTTAAATGGTATGGTATTATATGTTGAACCACACCAAACGGCAGCCATCCAGTAACTCCACCCATTCATGTATTTTCAACACTGCTTATCCTGTTTAGGGTCACAGGGCCCTGGAGCCTATCCCAGCTGACTTTGGGCAAAAGGCAGATTAAATCCTGCAGTGGTCGCCAGTCAGTCACAGGGCACACCTAGGCATGGACAACCATTCACACTCCCAATCACACCATCACTAAGTGCGAAATGAACCCACCTTTGCCTGCACCAAAGTCAGGTGTGTAGACCACTACTCCATCAGTGACCATGCTGTAACTCTACAAGGGACAGTTGGTATTGAAATCTAAATATTTTATCTTACGTGAGCTCGGAGAATGATCTTTTCCGATACCTCCAAATGAGGCATGCAGGATTCATTTTGACTCCTTTTAGAACCTTTTATAGCGCACCCACTGAAATACTTAATTAACCTCAGAAGAACCAGTTTTGGTAATTAAAAAGTGGCAGTGGTACTAAGGCACATGTCCTTGACTGCCGTCCAGAACACATTGTACGAGTGCACTTCGTAGCCCCCTGCAGGTGGTTGTCCCAGAGGATTCCATTTAGGTTGGTTGGGCATCTCCTTCTATGACTCTCAGTTTGTTTCCTTCTGGGGTATTCTGGGTATGTCCAACCAGAAAGAGGCTTTTGGAGACCTAAATCATGCTAAATGGAACAATGTCTTGTGGATGGTTTGGAAGTGCTCATGTGAAGTTTTAGGAGCTCTTTGTAGACGGGAAATAGACTTAGTTAATTGGCTGAGAGAAATCCAATGGTTCTGCTGCCTTTTAATAAAGTGTGTTTTGTCCATTTTGCCTCAAGGTTCAGTTACCAAAAGGGGTTCCATGCCCTATAGTTATTAACATGGTGCCTTGTTTGATAAATGGCTGCAAATACTGGTCTACCAGTATCGTGTAGCTCTGTGCATAAAAAGCGAGACTGACCCAATGCCTCAGGGTGTCTATCCAACCTGAGACTATAGAGAATCTGACTGCAAGGCTGCAAGAGGGCACACGGCTGTAGACTGGAGAAAGTGGTGCAGTGCCTCCGTGCCTGGCTGAGCACAGGGTAATGAAGCATGGCAGAAAAGAGAGGAAAGGAGTGTGTCTGCAGGGTAGGCATGGTTCTCGTGTTCCTATGCAACCAAGGCGGAGGGCTAGGTAATGCAGGCCCACCTCTCTGCTGCCTTCTCTCCCCTTTCCCATTCTGTCCTCCCAAAATATAAATGTAATCCTGTCATGCAACCTATCATATCTAATTAGTTTTCATTGGAAATGACACATGATCATTTGAAGTTGGTGTGTACTTTCTAATCATGTTAAGTTAACTGCTCCATAATTACCCCCACTAAAGTATTAATGTGTAACATTTATCTTAATAAGACGTTGCTCCTCCTTTTTCTGCGAGACATTTAGCTGCAATCAAAGGTCCACTGACGACAGATGTGCTACAGACTCTGATATGTGGACTTGACTTAACATACTGAACATGGAAAGATGTAATTCCTCGCCTTACCTCACAGTATGTCCCATATTTTAGTGTACCTTGAATTTGCATACAGATGAATACATTTACTAAGCTTTGCGGCCTTTTAAAACAAGGTCAGTGACTCAAGTGAAGGATTAAAAATAACAACACTGGCTGGCTGAAAAAAAAAAAGATTCTCCTGACAGCATTACTGTGTAAGCTAGAAAGTCATGTAAGGTTCGGGCTTCCTATAGTACAGACAATGTAATAAACTACAGAGAAAAAAAAAAAACATTGTGATGCTACACGTTTCCTGTGGGCAACAAGTGTGGATCTATTCTTAGCTGCTGGCCTGGGCTCCAGCACGCGCTGCTTCCATTCCTCATAGGTTGGACAGGATGAGGTGTGATTCACTCCTGCCAGGTCCCACTGTGTTGTTGAAGCCCATGTCCAGCTGTAATGACAGTGGGGCCCAATGACCATCTGTCCCCAACCAGCAGACTCAGTGCTCAGGAAAATGGGGGCAGGAACAAGATGAGTTTAGATATGGGGGGTATCAGCTTTGTGTTACCATAAAGCTGTCGCTCCTCTCGCCTAGCAACGGCCTCCTCTATTTCCTCGTTTTTAGGCAGTATGGTCCTCTTGGTCGGTGTGCATGGCCCCCTCACTCACTCTCTCCTTGTCCTATTTATGGTAATGAGCCATCTGCCCTCTCTGTACCAGCCGCCCAAATAGAGGAGGGGATGGAAGGAGGGGTCTCTGACAGACAAGAGTCTGAGACAAAGACGCTTATCCTGTTGTGTCTGCCTCCGTCCCAGTGGATGCCTTCAGATACTGACAGAGTTAAATGATTATCAAATCAGTAATATGTGATGTAGGCAAAAACATAGAGGGTCATTTAAAGTGCATGACTAACCCAGGTTTCTCTGTGCATCTGATTGCGACACGGAGTGACTCCATCACTATGTCAGTATACATGAAGTTGCAAATCACAAAGGCTATTTTGTAATATCAGATGCACAATGACACCTCCCAAATATAGCACAAGGTTTTGACTACTGAATCGCATAATACACAACTCACTCAGCTGCATCTCTGTGACTTGGTGACATGATAGCAGTGGTCACATCAGCCAACAGAGAGCGTTCAATAGACCTCTGTTGCCACTGGATACTAGATTGGTTACCAAGCCAACATGTGTGCTGCACTGTCATAACTCTAATGGATTAGTCAAGAACAGGATGTGTTTTTTGCAAGTGGACCGTTGATCCAGTGTGATGTTTTACGTGCTTAAATAAAGACTATGTCCTGGTCCTTCTTGTTATTGGAACAATGGGTCCCAATATTTTACCTTGTGAGGATAGGCTATGTCATGTGCAAGAACACATAATCATACATGATTCATTACGGCTCAACTGACTACTACCCCTAACACGAGAATCACTTTCACTATGAGGAACATTTAGAACAGAGAGGTATTTTGTACAATACAAGCATCAAAAATAATATCCTCAACTGACTCTCAATTCCTCCATTTGCATGGTCAATCATCATTAACCTTGTCACAAAGCTACAAAGTCAAACACATGGCTGGGCCACTGACCAACGAGCAGCATACCACAAATGTTCTGCTAGTAGAGGTCATTGTAGTTAGCAAACGGTTATAAAACGAAAGGAAACAAATGAAGAAAGGTAAGGAACCCTAAGGTGACATGGGGAAAAAAATACACACACACACACACACACACACACACACACACACACACACACACACACACACACACACACAAACAAACGTTTTTTCTTTCATGCACATCTCCTGCCCTTTGGGGCTCTGTAGAAAGAAGAAACATGAAAGTAAAAAAAAAAACAACAACAGTGTGTGATTGGTTGCAATAAAGCATGTCACCATCAGCTCAGTGGTGTGAGCCATCAAGAGCGTAATGCAGCTAAAAGGCAAATTTAGTTTAAGAACACTTTGGAAAATGTTTGAATCGTGGCCATACATTGAAAAAGTATCAAGGTGCAGAGTAGGATTTTTTTTTTTTAACTGACCAACAATATGGAATACAATTGAGGAAAACAAAAACAGATTGAGGTGACTGTGATAGGCTGGTGACCCGTTCAGGGTGTAACCTGCCTCTCGTCCGATGTCAGGTGATAGGGGCCAGCACATCTGCAACCATAGTGAGGATAAGCGGTTCAGAAAATTGATGGATGGCTGAATGAGGTGAAGCATCTTCCAGACAAGAGACTGTGTCTCTGTTGAATGGAGCGTTGGCAACAAATACATTACATTGTTGGTATGGACCACAGACAACATGTGACACTCCTTCAATTCACAACAGTTGGTGAGATGTGAGAGAAGACACCTAGTGGGCAACTACACCAGCTCAAATTATTTATTTATTTGGGTATGAAATGCAGCCAGAAGTGTTTGTTGGTATTCATTTATACTCCATGCTTATACTGTAATCATAAAATAACCTGTCCTTCTTGTCCTCCCACAGACCTTACTGATTTTTAAAAATTAATTGTTTTAAAGTTTAAAAAAACGATGTGGTCACATTCATTTCAACAGATAGTGGCAGGCATAGGCTCCTTTTGTCCAGCAGATGTTTTCTAATCGCGGATACAACTGTGAGACAGCTACTTGAAGTTTATTTTCAATGCCCACCTTCACCTGTATTACATTTTTTTTTTACAGTCCTCTTTTAGTGGGGTTTTTAAGACACTTGATGGACGGCAGTAAAATTAGCTCCACCTGCCGGGTGTAACCTAATATGAAATATGTTCAGGGGATCCCTTTCCTGCACCCACCCGCCAAAGAATCACCCCCGTCATAACGCCCGGGACCCCTAAGTTTGAAAACCATCGGATTAATGAATGAATCTTTTTCAAGAGGATACATTAAAGAAGGCCCTCAATTATTTCACAAGCTAGATCCGTTTCTCTGTGTCCCATGACCAAGCATAATACTCTTTTGCTAGAACAGTGTAATTAAGTTTCCTTTCAAAAAATATCCCCATTATTCCATTTTCAACACCAGTTATCCTGGTTAGGGTCGCTAGAGTGATTATCAGTATGCAGTTATCCCCCACCGCTTTGGGGGGCACATGAATGTTTTTGTATCACTTATGACCCTTACATTTTTTAAAAAGGTCTACAGTATCAAAACACACAAGCCAAACAAATGCATTGAAACAATATACTGCGAGAGCAAGAGCAATGTCCATCCATCCATCCATTTTAACACCGCTTATCCTTGTTAGACTCGCGGGGCACTGCAGCGTGTCCCAGCTGACTTCAGGCGAAAGGCGGACTTGAACCCTGGACTGGTCAACAGTCAGTTGCAGGGCACATATAGACATGTACAACCATTCACACCATCATTGAGTGGAAACTGAACCCACGCTGTCTACACCAAAGTCAGGCAAGTGTACCACTACTCCATTAGTGACCCTCCTAAAATACACAAGCAGAAAAACTGCAAACGACAGTTTAAAATATATTGTAAAAACGAAATTAAATAGCATAATGTGGAATAACACAGATTGAATAAGAAATATAAGAAATAACACAACTAGAATGTAAAAATCACAGGAAAAGAGTTGTTTTTTTTAAATTAACACATTCTTTATACAGTACTTTTGTATAATATGTTCACTGGTTAGCTCTCTGTTACATGCAACCCATTCAGGCTCAATAGCACCACCATCTGTTTCAATACAAGAAGACGGTTTTCCCGGTTGATTTAGAAAAACAAAGCGATTCAAGAAAACTTGCAGTCAGTAAAATTTATCTTAGATTTATATAAATGCTCGTTGGTAAAAAAAAAAAAAAATCCATCCATCCATTTTCTGAGCCGCTTATCCTCACAAGGGTCGCGGGAGTGCTGTAGCCAATCCCAGCTGTCATCCGGCAGGAGGCGGGGGTACATCCTGAACTCGTAGCCAGCCAATCGCAAGGAACATGGAGACAGACAACAGTCGCACTCACAATCGCACTTAGGGGCAATTTCGAGTCTCCAATTAATGCATGTTTTTGGGATGTGGGAGGAAACTGGAGTGACCGGAGAAATCCCACGCAGGCACGGGAAAAACATGCTAGGTCTACAAATGCAGTATAAAAACTACAAATATAAAAAGAATATTGAATGCTGAAGGATAATCTGTGTGCAAACTTGAATAATGATATTTAAACTTGAAATGAAAATCAAATACAACTACATTTAGTATATACCACGTGACTGAATTAAGCAAAACCAAAGCCCATTCATTCCAGCGGACTTAAAGTGAAAAAATTGTATAAACCCTGGATTGGTCACCAGTCAATCAGAGTGCTCATACAGGGCCGTGTAAAGGTATTTGCCCGCTTCCCAAATTCTTATGTTTACTGCAGTTTCACCACTGGTTAGATCATTAGCCTCACAGTTTTGAGGACCAGAGTTCTAATCCTGGCTCCACCTGTGTGGAGTTTGCATGTTTCCCCATGCGTGTGTGGTGTTTCTCCTCGCACTACGGTTTTCTCCCACAATCTCAGAACATGCATTACAGTAATTGGAGACTCTAAATTGTCCTTAGGTGTGATTGTGAATGAGCCTGACTTTGTGTTTCTATGTGCCCTGCGATTGGCTGGCAAACAGTTCAGGGTGTACCCCGCTTCTGGCCAAACTATAGACTGGACAGGCTCCAGCACTCCCGCAACCCTTGTGAGGATAAGCGGCTCAGATAATAGATGGATGTATGAGAGCCATTATCCCTAAATTAAGAAAACATGGAACAGTTGTGTACCGTCCTAGGAGTGGCCAGTAAACAAAAATGACAGTAAGAGTACAGTGACGACCCTTCCAGAAGGTCACGAAAGAACCCAGGAAAACGTAAAGAACTGCAGGTCTTCCATGCATCAGTTAAAGTCAGTGTTCATTACTCAACAATAAGGAAGAGAAGATCCTGAACAAAAATAGCATCCATGGCAGAGTTTCAAGGCAGACCGCAGCTGGAAAGTCCGTGTTTTGTTAAATCTAACATAAATGTAACACAGCATTTCAGAAAAACAACATTTTATATATATATATATATATATATATATATATATATATATATATATATTATAAGTGAGATGGTCTGCAGCTGCTTTAGTCCTTCAGGACCCGCACAACTTGCTGTGGCTGATGCTGGTCTTTATCAAAAAAATCCTCAAGGAGAATCTTCGGCCATCAGTTTGTGACCTCAAGTGAAGCACACTTTGGTTTTGCAGCAGGACAAAAAAAAAACACACCAGCAAGTCAATTTCTGAATGGCTTTAAAAAAAAAAAAAAAAGTTTTTGAGCGGCATCGTCAAAGTCCAGACTTGAATCTGATTGAAATGATGTGGCACAACCTTAAAAAGGCTGTTTATGCCTGAAAATTCTCCAGCGTTGAAGTAAAATAATTTTCCAAGGAGAGTGGCCCAAAATATCTCCAAAGAGATGTGAAACACTCGGAAAATGCTTGATTTCAGTTGCTGCTGAGGGTGCCCAGTCATTCGTTTTACTTTTCACACTGGGCAAGGTAAATTTTGATTTTTTTTCCTGCTTGATATATAAAATAACAATTTAAAAATTCAATTTCATGCCCACCTAAACACAAAAGTGGGGAAATTACGCACACATAAAAAATTATTTTTCATCGCACTGTGCATAATGTTCACATTCATACTTATGGACAACTTAGCGTCTCTTTAATTGAATCCACGTTTTAAGAATGGTGAACCTTTCAACAGTTCTGAGGTCCTACGTTCAAATCCCTCCCTGTGTGAAGTTTTTGCATATTCTCTCCATGTCTGCATGGCTCAACTCCGGTTTCCTCCCACATCCCTAAAGCAAGCATGTTAGGTTTATTAAAGTCTCCATCAGGGGTGTCAAACTCATTTTTGTCACTTGCAACATTGTAGTTACGGTTTCCCTCAGAGGGCAGCTGAAACTGAAACCATAAAAATATTTACTCACCGCATCATATTTCCTGATCTGGTCCCCAGGCCTTGAGTTTGACACGTGTGCGCTAAATTGTCCCTAGGTAGAAATTTGAGTGCAAATGGTTCTTTGTTTATATGTACCCTGCGATTGGCTGGCAGCCAATTCAGGAAGTACTCTGCCCCTGCCTGAATTCATTTGAGATCGGCGCCAGCACATCTGCGACCCGAGCGAGCATTAGCAGTTTGAAAAATGGATGGATGGATGGATATTTTTATAATGTAGGAGGATCTAAATATCTGCAGGTTAGACGAATTCTAGAGTAGGCTGCAGCCAAAATTCAAACCCAGTACACAGGTTAGAGGCACACCTGCTTCCCATTGCTGCCCAAACATCAATAAAGCATTGGGCCTCAGAATACACAATTATAAACATGTAGCATTGTGTCTGAAACTGTAATTCAAAGTTAGTGAATACTATAATGACTGTCATTTTTACTGCTATTTGACAATTCAGTCGGTCAATTGCCTTAAAGACTTATTACAAATCTATTCGTGTGAAACTAGTCATGACACTTGGTCACCGTAACAATTCAAGGATCAAAATAAAAAAAGCCCTTTAAAAATAATGGTGCTCAGTTTTAATGAAGGCACACTACAGCATTTCATTGCATTTGGCCGCATGTTTCCAGTGAAGTTTTAAACTACTGAATAAGAACAAGAATAATACACACGCTAAAATGACTTTACCGACAGTCTTAGTCAAACTCGACCAATATTATCTTGGTAAAGACTCAATACTCCGATTTGCTTTGCTTTGTGTAGGAGTTTCTTTAAATTGTTAAATTGGTTTACCAAATGAACTCTACGGAATAATAATCATATTGCCGTTTAGCAACTCATCTTACCTCCACTTGATCCTTCCGTTTCAACTTGGATGTTGTTGGTGCTAACGTAATTGAGTGTTTGGCCTGGATGTGAGAGGACCATGTGACGGGGAGAGGTTGTCCCATGTGATGCGACTGATTCCGGGCTGACTGTGCTCGTCTGTTATGGCTCCTCCTGCCACAGTGGTTAGGCCGAGACGTTTCACCAGCGCAGGGGACCGGGAATAACCCGATCACCGTGCGATTTTCCGGAGCCCACCGCGGAAGATGACAGATTTCAGAATGCTCCTGGAAAAGGCATAGGCGCTGCGTTCGACGTCGCCTCTTCTGCTGTGAAGGCTTCGACATTTCTTCCCGATTAACAACACCGCAAATGAACTCCGTCAGAGCAAGCAACGTTAGCAGAAGACCAAGGCGAGTGTCGAGGCCGCGCCCGGTGCAGCCGGGGAGGAACCACCAGGAAAGAGGTAACCGCGATAATGACCACGGTAGCATTAGCATTGTCTGTCATTTGTTTACCGCTGATTTTCTAGCATTGATTGAAGGGCTATGTTCGTCACAGTTGTTACAGATCTACAGAATGTCAGTCGTTGTCAAGACGACACTACTTATGTATCAGCCGTATACGTCGGTTTGTGTTCTCAGGAAACACCGAGGCTTTTGTGTTCCTAGCTGGAATACAGGCCGCGCTTTGTTTTGCTGTATTTTTTTTTTTCATCTGCGTGGCCATTTATTTGACTCAACTTGTCTCGCTTAATGTTGAAAAGCGTGTTTCCCCACCGACGAACGTTTGTTGTGATGGTGAAATGACGAGCTTGATACGGGTGTTACTTGATTCACGAGTGGCAAACGTAGGAAATGGTACACAAAGTGGTTGTCGTAGCATACTCAATGAACCTAGCAGTACCAGATGCTATTATTAGCATGTTTGGCTAACTAGTTGAGTCCAGGTGTTTAGTATCAGACGCTTTATTGTCAACGTAGGAATATATCCCTCGGATTGTGTGCTTTAACTACAATGGTTTGAGTTTTATTTATTTTATTTTTTTCACAGTAACGTACGTTGTCTGTGTAATGTTAAGGAGTATGTGCTGCGATTGTTAAACGTAAACATTAGCTGGTTATGCTCACAAGTCTATTGTTTACAATTTACAAATACGTTTGATAGAGAACAAGAGGCCACTTAGGTATTCATTGTTAGTGATTAGCTGCTAGTGGATATCATTAAACGTCATCTCTCAGCTCGACTGGTGTCATAATGTGATCTCATAAAATATATTTGACATTTATTGCCCATTAAACATTGTAACAAGGTGTGTTCAGGTTCGTCTTTGCAATTTCTAGCAGTTTTGACTGACCCTAATTGTTCCAGGTTTTGTCGTGGTTACTGACCCAGTAGCCTGGGAGAGTCATCTTTGCAACCAGAGCAACAAGTAGACAAGGCTTTGCATCTATAGCTAACAACCCATCATTGCTTAGTATATAGCTGTGGATGAATGCTCCATTTCGGGTTGATTGAATCCCCTTCTTGATGGGATCTGTTTTGGTTTCTGGAGCATACAGAGTAGGTAATTACATCTTTTTGTTCCTGTTTTATTCTTTCTTTGTCATGTTAATGAAAAATGTTGCAGCGCTTTTGAATCTTTGAGACAGCACTGATTTGATGTTGTAGCATTACACATTGAATATGGGTGCCACCTGTACCTCATGCCTCTCAAGAGAATGTTTTATTCAATAGTTTGATTAAGCTCTATTGCTACCATTACCAGATGAGGACGTTCCTGCAGATATGGTTGCAGAAGAATCTGGTCCAGGAGCTCAGAATAGTCCATACCAACTTAGAAGAAAGTCTCTCCCCAAGAGAACAGTGTGTCCGACAAAGACAAACATGGAGGTACAACCAAGAAAATTATTATGCATCGCCTGCCCATAAACAGAGGTTGATCTACTAATGTTTTATTTAACTTGTTCTTCTCACAGGGTGCTTCCACTTCAACCACAGAAAACTTTGGACACCGACCAAAGCGACCTAGAGTTTCAGGCAAATGTCAAGATATACCATGTAACTATACACATTTTGTTGGTGTTCAGTATAATTTTATTGCCATTTGAATTAGCCTAAAATACAGTTAATAAACAACTGATGTTCAACAAGTTTGTTAATCTTTCTAAATAGGTTCACACATGAAATAACAAAACATTTGTCGAAATACCTTCCAATATAGTAGCTATTTTATCCAAACACAATGTAAAGTCATGTAGTATTGAATGGAATTAAAACAAGTGTTAAAAAAAAAGATGCAGACAAAAATCTAGTACAGAATGTAGGAGTTTTGGGTTATTTTTATTTTACAGCATATTAGCATTTTCTTGAGGCATTTTTCTTCTCCTTTACTTCAACCTGAATTTGGTCAAAAGTTCCAACAGTGATATACTGAACATTCTAAATCAAAAAACCTGAAAGTAAAATGTCATGAATTCAGGATGAAATCATATATTGTTGTTATTTGACTAATTAAGTGTTTTAATCTTCACCCCAAACACCTCTTTATGACTTTATTTTATTCTTTGTTTGTTTCATTTCCCTCCTTTCAGCAGCTCCAGCAGAGCAGTATTTGCAGGAAAAGCTTCCAGACGAGGTGGTGCTGAAGATCTTCTCATATCTACTGGAGCAGGACTTGTGCCGCTCCGCATGCGTGTGCAAGCGCTTCAGTGAGCTTGCAAATGACCCAATCCTCTGGTGAGTCTCTGGTGGTGTGTTACATCATTTAAAGCATTTTTATAGGGATTTTTTTTAACATTGCGTGTCTTAAGGAAATCTGCTTATAAAGATGTTTACATTTTAATAAAGTTCGCAGGTCTGTCTGTCGTGATTTTTTGTTTTTGTTTGCCACAATAATGTCATGTTACCAATATTATGACTTTGATGCTTTACTTGTATAAAGTACCTCCATACTGATACAGAAATTATACGATGTTAAAGTATAAAATAATGACAGTGGAATCTTAAGTTGAAAAACATGGACCTTTAAAATATTCTCATTTGTTCAAAACACTATTTAGACATAGATGAAATTAAATAATGTATTCCCTCTTGATCTAAAATATTTTTTAAAAATGACATCACAGCTCAGCTGTCAAACCAATTGAAATTATTCTAAAACAATTTTATAAAATGGCATCACAGCTCATCTACTAAACTAAAATGATGCTCACAGCTGCTGAGATTTGTAGCATTCTTGAGAATGTAGATATTGGCTCAGCAATTATTTTTGTCAAAAAAAGTGAAAACCAGCACAAATTTCTCTTTATTATTTTGATTCATTGAGTTGTATATAATACCCTAAGTAGAAAACGTAAAAACTATGCTCTCTAGAGGAGTAAAGTGTATTGAGTGTTTTGTGCAAAATATCAGATACATTTAAATGTAATGCAGTCGTGAGCAGGTTAATAGTAAAGTCAGGCCGAAACGTTAGATTTTCAGGCCCAGCTGTACGCTGCATAATACGTATAGATTCCAGTCCCCTCCAAAGTTTTTGGATTTACAAGGCAAATTCCTTTGTATTTGTTGTATACTGAAGACATTTGAGTCTCAAATCAAAAGATGAATATAAGACAAAAGTTCTGAATTCATGCTTTTATTTCATGGTATTTGCATTTTGATGTGAAACAACTTATTTTTTTTTTAAGCCACTCACTTTTTAAGTCATCAAGTATTGAAACACATTTTGTTAAATTCACTGAATAATTAACATTGAATATTTTAGTGCAATAACCCTTACTTCCAATACCAACATCAAGCCTGCAACCTGTTGACATCACCAGATTGTTGGATTCTTCATTTCAAATTCCTTTCCAGGCCTTTACTGTAGCCTCTTTCATTTCTTGTTTGTTTCTGGGGAATGTCTCCCTTCAGACTTCAGTCTCTCTTTATTCTTAGGTAAAATGAATCCTCTATTGGGTTATGGTCCGGCGAATGACTTGGTCAATCTAAGACTAAGGTTAGCCTTTTTTTTTCCCCTAACGAAGTCCTTTGTTGTATTGGCAGTGTGTTTTAGGTCATTTTCTTGTCGCATGATGAAGCCTATCTTAATTATTTTGGAAGCATTTTTTATTGTAAATTTCATAACAAAGGGGTTTTGTAGACTTCGGAATTCTTCTGCTACTATCATGAGTGAATAACGTCTAGTGAGCCCATTATAGAAGCAGCCATGCAAGCCCAAGCCATATTACCTCCACCACGCTTCACAGATTAGATTTTGTGATTTGGATCATAAGAAGATCCTTTCTTTCTCCATACTTTGGCCTATCTTTTCATCACGTTGGTAGAGGTTAATCTTGGTGTCATCAGTCCATAAAACTTTTTTCCAAATTTATCATTGCTCCTTTTTGTACTTCTTTGCAAAATCCTATCTGGCCTTCAATTTCATTTTGCTGGAGTGTTTTGTTTCTAGTATGTTTTTTTTTTTTCTTCACAAATCTCCCAATGTTTCTGTCATCAACTGCTTTCTGTACCCTTGGCCAACCTTTTTGATGTGTGTTGCTCAATACACCAGTAATTTTTCTTTTTAGAACATTCAAAATTATTGGATTGGCCAAGCCCAATGTTTGTGCAATAGCACTGATCAATTTTCCCTTTTCACTCATCTTAAAAAGGATTTGCTTTTCTCCCATAAACAATGCTCTGGTCTTCATATTTGCTTAACGGCAAAAGCAGTTTTCACAGGTGAAAGGTAAAGCCAAAAACAAGCAATGTCTAATGTTTAAGCAATATGTCTAGAGTGCAAGACATGAGCGGCTACAAACACCAATCATCACATGTTCCAATAATTTTGCTCACTTGAAAAGTGGGTGGCTTCAAACAAAAAGTGTACAGTCCTGACTTGATAATATATTTGAAAAATACCATGAAATAAAGTATAGAATTCAGAACTTTTGTCTCCTACTTTTTTTTTGTTTATCTGGAAGCCAAATGTATTTAGCATCCAACAAAAACAAAGGAATTTACACTGGTGTTCCAATACTTTTGGAGGGGACTTTATAAATCTTGTTTAGACACTGAATTTGCACATTCTTAACATCAGCTAATTATATAAATCGTGGTTATTTATATAAAAGTGAACAGTTTGTGAGATATGCGAGTACATTAGTTAACTCGACACTTGTATTTACCAGCCAATGGTGTTTGTTTCACATTGTTCACATTAAGGTAGTGGACTAATTAAATTCTTTATTTCACGTCTGTGGAACAATAACCCTCAACTAGGAAAATGAATAGTAGTATCTTGGAGAAAACACATTCCTATTTGGAAAAATTCTCACTATTTGAGAACTGCACACACCATGTTCAGGAAGTTCAGAATAATCATTCTTAAAAGTATTGGTATTGGGAAGACTTAGTATCATTTCATTTCTGACTGTAAGATACCTGGCAATACTGTGCAACTCTATACCACACATTGGATGGTTTTAAACAATTACCCATCTTGTTTCAGGAAAAGACTGTACATGGATGTTTTTGAGTATACGCGACCCATGATGCACCCAGAGGCAGGGAAGTTCTACCAAATAAACCCAGAAGAATATGAGCAGCCAAATCCATGGAAGGAAAGTTTTCAGCAGTTGGTATGCTATCATTTTATGAGCCGCCGCGGTGTTTTTTTTTTTTTTTTTTTTTTAAAAGACTGCGTTGTTGTCAATGTTAGCAGATTTAATATATCACAACCATTAAGTATTCTAACTATTTTTAAAATATTTTGGCTGATATATTTTAAAGCTACAACAACTAATTAAAACTAGGTAGAATAATGAGTTTTACAGATTGAGTGCGACAGTATTCTTAAAGAAGCGTGGTTAGCATTTTATTTAACATCGAATGATGGGTGCTCAAATAAGGCGGAACTGGAGCAGGGTCAACGCTTCACATTTGGGTGTGAGAACCTGGGCGAGTCTCCCTCAACACCGACTTAAGCAACCTCCCTCCCGTCACCGGTCACTGTATTACGTAGGACCAACGGAGAGCTTTAACCCTTCAAACAGAGAGTTGGTCAGGACTCCCTTAGTTATAAGGGATTGGGGAGCCTGGAGTAAGCGAGGGGTGCCTCAGCTTTTTTATTTTTTACTCACTGTGGTAGAACAGTTTGATCTTGGAAATAATGTGGATATACTGCAAGATTTGTCATTTTTTTTTCTTTTTTTTTTTTGCATGTCTCCATGGCCGCTTTAGGTTACAACCACACAATCTTGATATTCGCAAATTAAGTAAAAATGTTTTAACTGACTCATAAGTTTCACCCCATTCATGCAGCTACACTAAATGCTAGAATGCCTATTACCGTGTTTTCATGCAGATGTACACCACAGGCACAACAAAGAACATAGTGTGAAATAAATTCCACCTTTTTTCAAGACTTGTATCTTGACATTTTGTCTTTGTTTGCTGCAACAAGTCTTCTGTGTTTAGATGGCTAATGTCATGTGAAATGGCATCACCACAGGCCATAATTGTGACCTTCCCTTTGCAATGTGAGTGGGACACTGGGGTTATCGCTAATTTGTTCCTTTGGGCAACCAAAAACCTTCACGGTTTCCGTGAACAAAAACATTTCAAAAATATTTTCGTGATCGCCTCACCCTCACTCATCTTCGTCCTAATACGTTCATATACCTTATACCGAGACAATGTCTTTGTTTTCGGAGCTGATAATGCCAAAAGTGTCTAATTTTTTCATTTGTATGATGGTTTGCTTTCAGTATAAAGGTGCTCATGTTAAGCCGGGTTTTGCAGAACACTTCTACAGCAATCCTGCGAGGTACAAAGGGAGAGATAACATGTTTGTAAGTGACTTCATGACATTTCTCATTCCGTGTCAGTATTGAGCAGTTCATCTAACTCGTTTTTTTTCTCTTCTCAAGTACTATGACACCATAGAGGATGCCCTCGGAGGGGGCCAGGAGCCTCACTTTGATGGCCTCATATTTGTTCACGCTGGTATTTACACAGATGAATGGATCTACATTGAGTCACCAATCACAATGATCGGCGCTGGTATGCGCATTTTATGTGTCACGTTATTTTTTGTTAGCTAATCTACACTCTAATTTGACCCTTCTACTTTCTTTGTAGCTCCTGGAAAAGTGGCAGAGAAAGTCATCATTGAAAACACCAGAGATTCCACATTTGTGTTCATGGAAGGCTCAGAAGATGCCTATGTTGGATACATGACCATAAGGGTGAGATTATGTTTGTTGTTATTGTGTTCCTCGATGTAAAAGACAACATGATAATCTGGACTCTTGTGTTCACTGTAGTTTAATCCTGATGATAAATCCGCCCAGCATCATAATGCACACCATTGCTTGGAGATTACTGTCAACTGCAGCCCAATTATTGACCACTGCATCATACGTAGCACTTGCACGGGTAATGAAGTCTTCTACTTTGCCGCGACTTTAAGTGTTGTCCATACATTACGTTGGTGTCAGTATTTATTCTGCTGTTTCAGTGGGATCGGCTGTGTGCGTTAGTGGTCAGGGTGCTTGTCCCACAATCAAGCACTGCAACATCAGTGACTGTGAAAACGTCGGGCTATATATCACCGACCATGCACAGGTACTATGCCCCCATAGTCTTATTCGCCAGATGAAGATCTTTGTCCAAGATGACGAGCACAGTTTGAAACAAGTTTGGGAATGAGCTGTTTTTTATTTTTTTCCCAGGGAATATACGAGGACAATGAGATCTCAAACAATGCTCTAGCTGGTATCTGGGTGAAAAACCACGGTAACCCAATCATCCGACGGAATCACATTCACCACGGCAGAGATGTTGGTGTTTTTACATTCGACCACGGAATGGTAAGTCTCATATTTTCAAACAGCAGATCTCAGTAAGCAGAGTTTTTTTTTTTTTTTTTTTAATGCCAATACAACATTGTGGTTGTACTTAAAGGTCAAGTGTCGTCAAACGGATGATTTTTGGTATACTATTAATGAAAAACCCACAGCCAATATGGTCCCATGTGTTTTTTCACAACAAAACATGATTTTTACATATACAGCTTTTTGTAACTCCTGCCATGAAAATCCTCTTGAGGGATTTGTTTTCGAGAAGAAGCAGGAAATGACGTACAAGACAGAGGCGCCCCCGAGTGGACTCGTTTGTTTCCATTAGTTTTACCTCCGGGAAGGTAGCTCGTTGTTCCTCCGTGTTAGCCAAAATGCCGGCTCATTGCATTGCTGGACATTGCTTGAACACTCGGGAGAATGGAATTACCCTTCATAAGTTTGAAAGACACCGTTTGTTGTGAAAAATGGTTTGCACGAGTGCAGAGGACGAGAGTTTTGTGGGTTCCATATAACAGGTAGGTGTGTATACAGCTCCAAAAAAAAAAAAAAATTGGGGGGGGGGGGGGCGGACCACGTAATCGGTCTTTCTCATAACATCGCAAAAGATCCGCATATGAAATGTGTTGATGTGTGCATACAGCCACTAAAAAAAAAAAAAATAGTTTGGGGCGGACCACGGAATCGGTCTCTCTCATAACGTAACAAAAGATCCGCGTATGAAATGTGTCGATGTGCGCGTCGGCCAGCCAACAATGTATCGATAGTGTTCATCGCGTATTGTGGCGACTTTGAAAATACCCCTAAAAGCAACATAGCTAGGCTCCACCTCTTTATATGCCACCAGGTGCCGCGTTCGTCGGTCACAGCTTCTGCGAAGACCGTACGTCGGGCTTTGCGACGGGGGCGGCTCTGAAGAACCCAGCCGAGAATGCTTTACTCAGTTGCGTGCGTGCATAAAGCGCCAGCTTGACTGTGACTAAAGCAGCATCGCTCGGGTCTGTCATAAGCCACGCCAGCCGGCTGCGATGAGCCGTGATGGCTCATCTCCGCCGCGGGAGTGGATCGGACGGGATGCGGTTTGGCTGTGATCGGATACCATCTGAATATGGCTCGAAACAATAGTGTAGTATTGCCCTGAGGGCTCAAAACAATAGTGTAATTTCCCCCGGTTGTGTGGTGTTGTCCTTTTCGAAAAGAGCTTCGGTGTCAGAAGGGGCGTTGGAAAAATGCGAATATCTCTGTTGTTCGGCTTCCATAGTAGCAGGCACTGCGCGTTTTCAACGGCGGAAGTGACGATGACGTCAAGGACGGAGGACGCGACTAATATGGCGACCACTTGGATGTCGAGCGACACTCAATTGTGCAACTTTGTGCATGGATGACGCGCTCTCCGCTCAGTTTTTTTTTTCCTATAGACATTGAAGTGAATAATGTTATATGTATTTTTCATTATAATATCTATTTCAGAATGTTTATAGGGATGACACCCGGGCTTTAAAATTTTGTGGTCTTTTTCCAGGGTTACTTCGAGAGCTGCAACATCCATAGGAACCGTATCGCCGGGTTTGAGGTGAAGGCGTATGCCAACCCAACAGTAGTCCGCTGTGAGATCCATCATGGGCAAACAGGAGGCATCTACGTGCATGAAAAGGGCCGGGGACAATTCATTGAAAATAAGATCTATGCAAATAACTTTGCTGGTGTGTGGATCACCTCTAACAGTGACCCCACAATACGGTCAGTGTGGCTGCATCACTGTGAAAAATTTCTAATAAATATCTACTAGTCTATTACATGCTGAAATAGGTTGTTTTTTAATACAGGGGAAATGCTATATTTAATGGCAACCAAGGTGGAGTTTATATTTTTGGTGATGGCCGAGGTCTCATTGAAGGAAATGACATCTATGGCAATGCCTTGGCTGGGATACAGATCAGGACAAATAGCTGCCCTATTGTCAGGCACAACAAGATCCACGACGGCCAACATGGTGGCATTTATGTGGTGAGAAATGGATTGAGACTAAATCCATCAAATTTGAACATTTATCTTTTAAACATACATGTGATGTTAATGTGTGTGTGTGTTTTGCACAGCACGAGAAAGGACAAGGTGTCATCGAGGAGAACGAGGTGTACAGCAACACGCTGGCTGGAGTGTGGGTCACAACAGGCAGCACACCGGTACTGCGTAGGAACAGGATACACAGCGGCAAGCAGGTATGATTAAAACCCACCTACACAGGGTTTCCCCAGGGTCTCGAGAATTCTTAATTCACTGACTATTGCTTTAAAGTATTTTTAGTTGGACTGTAATTCGTATGTTCATGTAGTGTATCTTAAATAAAACTCTTGCACAACCTACTACAATACTTTACAACTATACAAGCTAAAGAAGCAAAGCAACCAATTCGATTTCGCCTTATTAGTCAGTGCCTTTCGACGCCTCAGGAGAAATCTCACTGTTCCCCCGTTATTCGTGGTTGTGTAAGGAACATAACCCCTGCGAACAACGAAAACCCACGAATAATGGATGCAGTATGAATATACCCACATATGAGATCCAGCATATTCTTTCAACCATATGATGCACTTAAGTTAGATTTTCCCCAAAATGGACAGCATGCTTCGTGTGCAGAATTGTTGTGTGACTTGGCCAAAGAAGTTCACTTGAACACACTGGTTACACTGTTAGCATGTATGCTAGCCCATGTTTTAGCATGTACGTAAGATATTATATGATGGTGCTCACAAGGCAGAGAGAAACAATAGCTTTTTACATCTGTCAGCCGAAGCATCTTACATTACACCACACACTGGTGTGTAAGCAGGGTTTTTTGTTGGTCACACTCACGGTGTCACATCGAAACTAAAATTATCACACCTCAGTAAACAGAATAGGATAACCAGCTAATAATAAAACAAAACAAGAATGTCTCAATAAATAATTGACTCAAAACATGTACTGTAAATGCTATTTACATTAGCATGATTTGCAATGGTCCCTGCATGCTTTGTGGCACTAAGGAGGTCCTTAGCACAAAGCATGCTGGGAGGACAATGTGCATATTAATGAAATAATAATAATGAAGGAATTTGTCTCTTGCACTGACTCCTGGAGACAAATTCCTTGTGGATTACTACATACTTGGCCGTTAAATCCCATTAATACATTGATACAATAAATACATACTGTTATTCTTAATACTACTGCAAATTGCATGTGGCTCATTTACGCATAAATAGACAAGCTGGTCTTGGATTTAAAAACTCAAGATCTTTCCTTTTTCCACTTATTCAGCTATTTTGAATTCATTTTCTGCCCACATTTTTGTAGTTTTGATGTCACGTTATATAGGTGCTAAATTTGAGTTGGTGAATCTTGGAGAGGAACCTTGGACCTGAAATGAGATCTTAATGCACAGTGACACCTCAGAGATAAATGTAGTCAAATGTTTTTTAATTTTAAGGTCCCATATTTTGGCTATTTAGACCTCCATAGCGACTCTCTAGTCTAAAATTTTCAATTTAATTCATATAAAAAACACATGGTGTTGTCAAACTAGTGTCTAGCTAGAAAAGATCCTTCTGACATCTATATTTGTTTGACACAGTTTTTTTTAGATTCGTGCTTTGTCTTTTTTGGAAGAGACAACCCTTTTTCTTCTGATTAATTGCCTCCGTGTAGAACTACTTCTATTTGTGAAAGTGAAAATTTGTGTAAACGTTCACGTTGACAATGTTTGCTCAAGAGCAGAGAGGTTGACGTCTTCGCTAATGAAGAAGCACGTCACCTGCAACTCAGGAATGCGCAGACAATTTGAATTCATATTTCATATTCACTCAGGCACAACAGTCCCAATATAACATCCTAGTTACTAGAAAAAGTTGCTTTGATGAAATATGTGACCTTTCATTTGGCATGCAATGTTCTTAGAATGTTTCACTTCATCGTTCATTCTGTCAGGTTGGGGTCTACTTCTATGACAATGGTCATGGTGTTTTAGAAGACAATGACATTTACAATCACATGTATTCTGGAGTTCAAATAAGGTTAGTATGAAAATACCAAGATGCTTTGGTTAAGTCAGATGTTTGAAATGTTCTTTTTGTGAGCATGTCCTAATTCATCCACTTAGAACTGGCAGCAATCCCAAAATCAGGCGCAACAAGATATGGGGAGGTCAGAATGGTGGCATTTTGGTTTACAACTCGGGTAAGATGTGGACTTCATTTTTTTTTAAAGGCTTGACACCAATTTCCTTAAAATATAAACAATGTTTTGCAGGCCTGGGCTTTATCGAGGACAATGAGATCTTTGACAATGCAATGGCAGGAGTCTGGATTAAGACGGACAGCAACCCCACCTTGCGAAGGAATAAAATACATGATGGGAGAGATGGTGGAATCTGCATTTTTAATGGAGGAAGAGGTAATGATGTTGACATGAATGAGTAGAATATTGCAGTGAATCGCCACAAATTAGTCTAATCATTTTTCTTCAAATTGAATGTACTTCTTTTTTTTTGACAAAAAACAGCTTTAAGTGTTTTTGTGCTTTTCCTGTAACTTCCTAAAATGCCACAAAATGGCATCGTGTGGCACGGCTGAATTAATAACTGGTGTCATGGAATTATTGTAGTCATACTTCTCAAACTGATGAGCATTGTGTGTCAGAACTAAGTTTAGCATGTGTTGTTAATGGAAGTTAGTCTTTCCTGTATGTCCATTTTTTTTTTTAAGCATAATCTTTCAACCATTTATTTTTAAGGGTAGTGCTGGATAAATGCAGAGGGTTGCGTCAGGAAGGGCATCCGGCGTAAAAACTGTGCCAAACAAATTTGAGCATTCATCTAAAGAATCCCATACCTGATCGGTCGTGGCCCGGGTTAACGACGCCCGCCCCCGCAGCACTGCTAACCTGCAGGGCGTCGGTGGAAATTCAGCTACTGTGGGTCGAACACAAAGAAGAGGAGGAAACCGGATCCATCGTCAGAAGAAAAAGAGGAATGCACAGAGCCTACAACTGAGTGTAGGGACTTTGAATGTTGGGACTATGACAGGAAAAGCTCAGGAGTTGGTTGACATGATGATTAGGAGAAAGGTTGAGATGCAGAAGATAGGCTAAGATGGAAAAAGATGACACGCTGTGGTGACCCCTTACAGGACAAGCCAAAAGGAAAAGAAGAAGTTGAAAGATGTTTGAATTGTTAAGTGTTGTCATTTATGGCACATTAAAACAACAACATACAATTTTAAACTCGGAAGGGGGGGTTGTCACTCCATTTTATTAATTTATTGCTAGGAATTTGGTGTACAGGTATATCGAGATGGACGTTAAGAGATCTACATTGGTCTACATTCAAGGAATGTCAGATTAGTATCAATTTAGTTATGTCGTCACTGGATTGTGGTGCAATGGATGCATCTTCTTAGTAAGAAAAACAGGAAGATGTTTGATGCCTTACTGCGGCTTCTGACTTTTGTAAGTTGGCTGCTGCCCTGTCCATAGTCTGCTCTCATTTATTGAAATGCTCATATTTTACTGAAACAAAGTGGGGGACTGGCATTATGAGAGGAACTGTTGCATTTCTGTTGCCACTACGTTCTTTACTTCTGACACAAGCCGGGTGTTGTTTGTCATCTAGGTCAAATATAATGATTGGCAGAGATAATTATGGAAGAACATATGCTTTCTCTGGGATTTAATGTAAATTGACATTTGTCTTTCATCTCTAGGCTTGCTTGAGGAAAATGACATCTTCAGAAATGCCCAAGCAGGTGTCCTCATCAGCACCAACAGTCACCCCGTCTTGAGGAAAAATAGAATATTTGATGGCTTTGCTGCAGGTCAGTTGGTGTGAAATCAAGGATTCAGTGTCAAGAAATGCAACGTGTGTCAGATCAGATTTGTCATCACTAGGTATTGAGATCACCAATCATGCCACAGCGACTTTGGAGGGCAATCAGATTTTCAACAATCGCTTCGGAGGGCTTTTTCTTGCATCTGGTGTCAACGTTACAATGAAAGGTACAAACTGTGACGGACACATTTTCATAACCAACTATTATCAGTGACAACTGTAATCTTTCTAATCCCGCAGATAACAAAATAATGAACAATCAGGATGCCATTGAAAAGGCTGTGAGCAGAGGTCAGTGCCTGTACAAGATTTCAAGTTACACCAGCTATCCAATGCACGATTTTTACAGGTAATCTCGTGTCACATTACCAGATGACAATGTCACCGGTGTTTTTGTTTTGTTGACTTTTCACTGCTCCCATTTGGCTCGCCGCAGGTGCCACACCTGTAACACAACAGACCGCAACGCCATCTGTGTGAACTGCATCAAGAAGTGCCACCAGGGACATGATGTGGAGTTCATCAGACACGATAGGTACCAACACATTTTTTTGTGTGCTGAAACATGATTGAGATACACCATATTGTAATAAATGAGCTGCTGTCAGGCATATCAAGTGGTACGTCGACTTACAAACTTGCTAGCTTTTCAAGTTTTGAACTATTACTTCATCACCAATGCACTTCTAGATGTTTAAGAAGACTAGCAAAGAGTTACAATAAACACAGTTCACCCCCAGCAACAACTTTTTTTTGTGGAGTAGGATCAGTATGTTGAATTTTATGGCAGAATATAGATTTAAATTAAAGTAAATTCCGTTACAAGTCTAGTGACAGAACTACTCAATCACAAGTCAAGCTGCCAACTGTATTTCTCCCGAGTTGGAAACGAAGCATTTTATCTTCTAAGGTTGAAAAACTCAATAATACTCCCTTCCAGTCAGTCAGTGTAATTCTCATCATTTTTCCATTTCCCCACCCGTAGGTTCTTCTGTGACTGTGGCGCAGGGACGCTGTCAAATCCTTGCACATTAGCTGGAGAGCCGACGCACGACACAGACACCCTCTATGACTCGGCGCCTCCTATAGAGTCCAATACGCTGCAGCACAACTAAGCCCCAGACCGCAAGTCCAGTTGCGCCGTAATGGATGCTTAGGAATACAGTGGAGGAAGAGGAATCCCCAATTTAATTACAGACTCTCACAGAGCATTTAGAATGGAGAGGGAAAAAAAGGACTGGGACACAAGATGCCAAGCCTTTCTGTCCATTATTTTAAAGAACAAGGTGACATCAATGGAAAAAGCTGTGGAGAAGGAGGCTTGTGGGCATGTCAGGTTGCTGGATGAGTGACATTGACAACTGGCAAAGTGGATATACACATTGGGGAAAATATAATGCAGTCATGTGCAGTCGTGTTCAAAATAATAGCAGTCCAATGTGACTAACCTGATGAATCAACACCTTCAAAATATTTTTTTATTGCTACATGTCAAACAAGTTCACAGTAGGTGCAGTAGATTTTCAGTAGACCAACAAGAACTAGCAGTCATGAAATGCACACTTTTAAAGCGGTACAATTGGGTAATTTGTTGAAAGGGGTGTGCTCAAAAAACAGCAGTGTGGCATTCAATCAATTTTGTGAAAAACAGGAGAGAATCAGGTGGCCCCTATTTCAGGACGACGCCAGCACCTGTTCTACATGCATTTCTCCCTGAAAGCCTGAGGAAAATGGGTCGTTCAACACATTGGAGTGTGTGCGTGTGTATATCATCAATGCTGGGTTTTGTTGGTTTTCTGAGAATCTACTCCACCTACTGGTAACTTGTTTGGTATGTAGTAATAAAAAATATACGGAAAATGTGTATTAATCTGGTTAGTCACATTGGACTGTTATTATTTTGAACACCATTGTACACACGTGGCAGAGACACTGCATTCTGGTGGTTAAAGGCCACAATGCTTCCATCGCTGGGTGACCGAGCGCTCATACGATATGAGAATATCTGAACTAGCACTTCTGCACCCCAACGCCCAACTCAACTGTTCATTTGAATTTAATGCTTTTTGTGCAGTTTTGTATTTTCATGCAAAAAAAAAAAAAATCGTACTGTACTTGAATGTCTTTATTTTATTAAATGTTTTTTTTAATTATACCCCAGAATTGCTGTAATTATACTCAAGTCACAGTATCTAACTTCTTTCTGTGAAAGAGATCTGAGAAATGAAAGGGAAACACTAAGCAGTTTCTCCTGCAACACCGGCTTATTTGCAACACTCAGACTGAAATGTACTTTCACAAGACTTGTATGACTTCATATCATAAATGCATGCCTTTCTTCCTCCCACTGAAATGTTCCAGTGTCTATATTTGTAGTACTAACTAGATAAAGCCACAATGTCTGCACTCTTCTTTTTACCGATACATGGCTGTTGAATTTGTCAACTGTTGCAATGAATCTAGTGTTCTTTACATGACCAAAATTCCATTTAACTCCACTTTGTAGTCTAGCTGCATCATTGTTTCGACTTGATCGGGTCCCAGGTCTTGTGAAATTCTTTTCAGTTACCCCCTCCACCCCCCACCCCCCTTATTGATTTGCCAATGTTGCAGGAAAACCCAATAGGATTTTACTCCATAGAAGCTGAGACCAGTATCTACGTACAACAGCACTATATATTTTCATTATCCCTCCCCAATTCATGTGTACTGGTGATTGTGGGTTCTAATTCAGACTGAAATGTATGCATGTATCATAACATCTAGACCTAATATATTGTGAAGTATTCAATAACAGTTATGTAGGCGCTAGCTTGAATTAAAAAGGGTTTAATTTCCTAGGTGAACATTGTCTTTTTTTTTAAAAAATAAACTTTATTAGATCATGGCAGTAGTGTTTTGTCTCCTACAGAACAAGGACAGTACTAACATGTGGCCATTCACACCCTGCATGGGCTAATAATTTTTTTTTTTTTTTTTGACAGAGCACTAAGTATCAAACTAAGACAGTGTCAAGAAGGTTGTTTAATATGAACTGACAACAAATAGAAATATGGCGAAAGGGAGTGTAGTGTACCATGAGTTTGACATTGTCATACCGTAGCACAGTGTGATGAAACCTGGCCAGTGTGAGTTGGGGGGGGGGGGGTATGGGGGGCAAAATCAAACTCTTGTTTCCAAATTACATTCTATGGATCATCTGAACAATTGCAGCAAAATGGGACTTGTCCTGTGTGGTGTCTTCTGAAAACTGCCAAAGCTTCCTATAAGAGTAGATAAGATATCAGTGAGCTGGGGAAAGACAAAAAGAAGAAATCAGCACACAAATAACATACTTGAAGAGTCTAAGGCTGACGGTGGTCTTCTCGAACTCTCTGGCCTTTCTGTGTCCTGACTGGATGACCTTTTCTGGTAGGCTGGCAAGTCGAGCCGCATTGAAGCCATAGCTCTTGGGACACGCCCCGGAGATGAACTTGTACAGGAAGGTGATGGTTTCTTGGCTTGGATCCTCACATTCATTTTCCACCATGCATGCCTAAATGTGACGGATTGCAGAGCATGTATGAATTGCCTTGAAGTAAATGTACATTGGATGTGGAAGGTATTCAGACCCCCTTAAATTTCCCACCCTGCTTGCACCTCAGTGCAGCATGCTTTGCCGCAATGAGGAGGTCCTTAGGGTGTAAGGAACATAACCCCTGCGGATAATGGGGGAACACAGTACTCAGCACAATCATTTTAGCTGTGGCAATTCGCTTCCATTACCACTTCCTTATTCACAACCTCAGTCATTTTTCTGCCACTGCAGAATTGCTAATGGTCATTAGGCTGTGTTTACAACCTGAAAAAAAAAACTTCTTCCTTAGTATGTTTTGTGCTGTCTGGGAAACATTTTTTTCCCCTCCAAAGTTACAAAAATTTACCCTAATTTCAGCTGTATTACCGCGTCGGTGTAGGTTAGTAATAGACAACGGCATGCTCTGACTTCTGTACAATTTCAGGTTGTGAGACCCGTCATAAACCTATATTAACTGTGTAATACAACTGAATGTCTTATATGACATCCTCACCATGTGGCCGAGGCGCACCGCAGGATTGTTGGCGAAGTCCTCCACCAGGGAGTGGTAGTGTGTTGAGAAGAGAGTGCGACAGCAGATCTTTTCAGCAAGCTCCTTCACAACAGCGCAGGCGATGGCCGTGCCATCATATGTGGCCGTGCCCCTTCCTGCCCACATTTCACGAGTGAATGGTTAGCCCCACACAAACGCAAGCAACTTTAACACACCATGACAAGTGAATGTGTACCTAATTCATCCAGAAGCACAAGAGAGTGTTTGGTGGCATGGTGCAGAATACACGCAGTTTCACTCAACTCAACAAAGAAGGTACTCTCTCCTACAAGAGACAAGACGATTAAAACAACTGCAGACAATTTCACCTTTCCCCCCCTCATTTACCAGCCATGATACGATCGGAAGCTCCCAGTCGAGTGAAGACTCGATCGACTGGCGTGAAGCGCAGACTCTCGGCAGGAACGAAGCAACCCAACTGAGCGAGCACAATCACAAGGCCGCACTGCAGCAAGGCACAGAAAGCTCGATTTTACTTTATTCATCCCATGAGAGAACTTAAATTGTAACACCAACAATAGTCACACAAACAATTGCATACATAATATAGTCAAGCCAACAAAGTCAAAACAAAAAAAAGAGCAACTCCTGGGGATTAAAAGAAATGTCAATATGTAATTTAACGAGAAAAAAAGACTAAAGATTAGGATGTTGCATCTTGGTATCCGTTAATTGTTTAACAAGCGGTGCGAGCAGCTATGAGCTGGCTGTCGGAACCCCTGGCCACATTGGGAGTACTGGGACATTGGGGATCTGTTGAAAATGAGTGGTAACGGCATGAATATATTCTACCTCCCCCACCCCAAAACCAGGGTATTTTCTAATAAGAAAAATATTTTACTTACATACAGGAATAAAGTGTTTTCACAAATTCATGAGAAAGAGGAGGAGGAGGAGGGGTTCTGGAGCTATGGAAGGAGTGTATCCTTGGCGCCAGGTCGAAACTTATGCCAAAAATTGGTAAATTTAATATATTCTCACAAATTTACACCAGTGACTGTTTTGGAGGCATGAGGATTCCACCCAATTGGTGACTTACATAAACCACTCAAAACACTTTACACAATAATAAAAGAACTTTTGATGTGTGTTCCAAACTTAGCGGTAAGTGGCACTGTAAATACAATTAAATAATTGTTTGTACATGTGTTCTCACCTGGACTTTCGTGAATGTGTAAAGTTTTGAAAAGATGTGAATGTCTGTAGTCAATTTAAAGTAGCATTTGTTGTCCTGGCGAAAAGGTTTGTTGCAACAGCAACAGCGTTCATAGAAGCAAAAAGTCGATTGGCTCAAATCTCGATTGGGAGTTTGTTAAATTACAATCACTGCAAAAGAAGCAAAAATGGGGCAACAGTTGAAAGTATATTAATAATGTTGGACTTCCTGTTGAGTTTAGGCAGGGATGTCAAACTCATTTTTGAGACAGGTGATATCATAGCTATTATTTCCTTAAGACTATGACTGTGAACCCATATAAATGCATACATATATAAACATACAAATATATATGGACATATATACATACCATATATGTGTAACTACTTTTCAAATCAGAAGTAAATAAAAAGTTGTCCAACTATTCTATTTAACTTGAAAAGGGTTTGGTAAGAAGAACATTCGTAATATTAACTATTATAAGTGCAGAGTATGGGCAATTTGGATATTTTAGCAAAAAACAAAGTCAACACACATGATTTGCTTGTCTGGGTCACAAAAAACGATGTGGTGGACCAGGTCTGGACCCATGGCCTTGAGTTTGACAACTCTGTTATAGGATATGGCTTCTTCCGGCTTTTTTGCACATCTTGTTTTACCTGCCTCGTAGGCATTGGTCAAGCATACCAGACAGTGCTCTGTAGGGGGTGACCAAGCCATTTTTCTTCAGAATCTTGTATAACAGTTAAAAAAAAAAAAAAATGGCAAAATGTCAATTTTTTTGGTGCATGTTTAGGCACAACCCTCCAACATTGTTTTATTTTATTTATTTTTTTCATCAGGAATTTGCTTCTGTTCTAAATCTTAATGGTTGTAAATTAGTCTAAACTGGGAAGTAAAATACTGAAAATAATATACAATTATATTGATGAATTTATAGTACAAAAAAAGTACAAAGATTTTAAAATAATGAAAAAGCAATTTAGCTAAATTAAAGTCCTATATTTTAGAGTCAGTTTATCAATAAGCGCAAATAAAAATCTATCAAATTTGGATTGCATAAAATAGTGCAAACTCAGTATGCAGCTTGTCAATTTTGCGTGAAGCCATGAGTGACCCACCTGTCTCATGAGAGTAGACTTTCCACCCATATTAGGCCCAGTGACGAGGACGCAGGAGGCATGACTGTTTTGGACGTCATCTTCCTCGCTGCCACGGAGGCAGCCAATGTAGATGTCATTGGGAATGAAGTCGTCGCCAAAGAATGTCTTGGTAACACAGGGGTGACGAGAACCAGTGAGCTCGAGGAAGGGTGCTACCTCCTTATCGCCACCCGGGAGAACCACCTGTGGCCTGGTCATTGGACCATCTCCCCCTTGGCTGTATCGTAATAAGGCCAATAGAACGTCTGAAAATAAATTAGTACGTTAGCAAAAAGTAAAGCCTGGCATGAATGAATGGGGAAAAAAAAAAAAAAAAAAAAAAAAGGCTGATACCAAGCACAGCCATGCACTCCACCGCTGTCTTCCAGTTGCTGTAGTTTTTGTCAAAGTTGTAGAAGAGCCTCCTCATGCAGTCTCTCAGAGCAGCGTCTCTCTTCTCCTCAAATCCTTGTAACTCGCAGAACAGCTGCTCAGACTCATTTGTCACATAACGCTTCCAACCTTTTTTTGTTGACTTCACCTCATACTCCTCTGGAATATTCCTCTGAGAGATGCTGTCGGGGACCTCCATCTGAAAGCGATTTCGCCCCGTTCCCCAGTACGCCATGTTCTTACAGCCTATTCTCTTTTTCTCTCGGTCAAGATAATCCTGTAGCTTTCGCTCGCATCTCTTGATGCCTACAAGAGCCTGGTCATATTCTGGATCAAAGCCATCCTTCGGGGTAATGACACCGGTGGTACGAGCTTTTTGGTGGTCAAAGGCCGTCTCCCAGCGCTTGAGTTCAGCAGACAGGTCAGGAAAGAGACCACCGTTGTCACTCTTAAAACTCATCACTTGACTGAGTAATTTGGATTGAAAGTTAGCCGTGACTGGTGCAAAGACATTGGCAATCTCCTGGATCGTTTGGAAACCTTCAAATGCTGAAAGAAAGTCGGCTATTTTTCTCTTACTGTAGGTGACCTCCTCATACAGAACCGCCCTGCTGTCTGGGTGGTCTTGACCCTTCAGTGGTGTGCCGATGCTATGAATTTTACTCAGGAGGCGCTCTAAATCGGGAAGCTTCTTTAGCAGGTCTGAAACTTCAGACACTTGTGCTTGAGCAGCCATCAGGTCTTCCAGTGCATCCAGCCTGTCCCTGATGGATCTTGGGTTGCAGAGAGGAGCACAAAGCCACTGCTTGAGTAGCCGCTTTCCAAAGGGGCTGGAGCAAGTGTCTAGGCGCTCGAGCAGAGTTCCCTCTGTACCGCCAGAGCCATTCTGAAATATTTCAAGGTTTGCCAGAGTCACTCCATCCAACACCATGCGTTGGCGTGTCTGAGCAAAGAAACTTTTTCGTATGTCGGATTTCTTCATTTCCACATCGACAGGGATGTATTCTTCGAAGTTGGCCATAGAGAGTAGCTCCTGATCCACAAGACACTTCTTCAAGTAGAAGATACATCCACCCAATGATGAGAGTGCCAGTTCATAGCCCTCCTTGGGAGTAAGACCAAGCAAATCACACTCAGAGGTCATTTTTCGGAGAATACAAGGTAGGAAACTACTCCCTATCCCTTGGTCCTTGCCTGCGTTATCTCTAAAGTAGTCTTCCACTGAAAGGGTTTTCAGAGTCTTCTGAGCATCCCAAAACTGAGTGCTTGCATTCAGTCCCTCCTGTAGCGCTGCAGAGAGAGAAGCCTTTAGTATTTTACGTGTTTCAGCAGATGGGTTCCCCCTTTCAAAAAGTACTTCGGCAGGCGGAAAATGTGCGATCAGGGTGCGGAGACGTGAACAATGCCGGTCGTCTGGAAACTGACCAACATGGAAGAGGCCCACAGAGGTGTCTACAAAGCAGACTCCATAGATGCGGCAACACCCACCCTTTCCTTCATCTTCGGGTTTCTCCTTCAAACTTAACAGAAACTTGCTGTGACTCTCACCAGGAGTACCGTCCAAGACGCTGTAGGTTTGGGTGCCTCGCGTAATGATTCTGCACACCTCTCTTTTCACAACACGGTCAAACTTGGTGGGCTTGGCCAGAGTCTTACATCGGGCTTCCATCATTTCTGGGGTTTCAGTCTGCTCCACACGTGCCACTTTGTAGCCCTTCTGGACTAGTACATCCGAGAAGCGTCCAAAACCAATCTCTGGAAAGCCAGAATGGGCCCAGGTCCCTTTCATAAAAGTAAGTCCAAGCTCATTCACTCCGATCACGGCATCCATGTGATAAAGTTCATAGAACTTTCCAACTTTGTAGAAGATAACGGTGTCGAACATCCTAGATTTGATATGCCACCACTGACGCATACCAGGAGTGTTTCTGTTGTTGAAGTCTTCTGGCACATACAGGGTTGTCGGATCATATCCCTCATCAGTCACTTTCCGCCTTTGATTGTCTTTCCTCCTATGATCCTGCAACCACTCCAGCTTCTCGTGGTCCCAAATAGTGGATCCTCCACCTGTGGCTGACCCTTTGGGTTGGCTTTCAAAGCTGTCAGCGGCCGAGAAGACAGATAAACGAGACTTTGTGTCAACAGCTATGGATGCTGGAGCACGTTTTGATGCACTGGAAGGGGTAGTGGCTATCTTTCGCTTTGCAACTGCAGGCTTCTCCGTGGGACGTTTACGCTTTACAGGCTTAACTGGGCTTTCTGCTTCAGACTCTTGTGTGCTCTCTGCTTCTTCATCCTCACCGCTCACTGTGACTCCTTCTTCATCGTCCTCACTGCTGCTTGCAGCTGGCTCTGGTTTGAATTCATCATCGGATCCCTCGCTATCCGAGGCCACGACTATGCGGCGGCGCTTGGCTTTATTTCCCTTGGATCGGGTTGGATGTGGGCTGACTTCAGATGAGTTTAACTCCCCATTTTTCTCTTGATCCTCACCACTGATCTCATCATCAGTCACTGGAGAGTGATCAAGCTGGTAACAATAAAAAAAATACACATTATTAAACTGCTGCATGAGTCTCACTTACCTAATTACCTCCAATCATAAAACAAATTCAATTAAATTGTGTTACCTCCATTTCTTCTTCCTCCTCTTCCTCATCTGATGGATCTGTGCAAAGAGACATCTTTAATCGTTTTTCTGGGCTATCAAACAATACTTTGTCTGCAAGCTCCATTGCATGGCTGACTTGAGGCTTCCCACTGAAAAACAATCCTCCACTTTTAGCATCACTGCTGTCTGAACCTGCAACACAAATGAGAAAACATCCCACATCAAGAAGTCATCTAGTTGAGCTGAAGTACCAAGATGCACAAATTCTCAACAATTTGGTACTAAAGTCTCCTCAGTCTTTGGACATTTTCACCAATCACCATCAAACATATTTAAAGTATTTACACTAGAAACAAAACAAATAAATGACTTTGGTACAATGCTAGGAAAGGCCAACCTTGGTACTTTCTGATGTACTTGGTGCTGACCCATCCCCGCGTGGGCGGTTCATCAAAAAAATGAACATGCACACGCTGGGTCCGACCACGGCCTCGCATCTGCTGTCCAGTTAGAGGTTGAGGTACCACCATGCATGGCCACCACGGGTGCCCCTCCAGCTTTGTCCACACAAGAGAACCTGCACTGAATGCACATGTGGAGCTCCTGAAAGTAAAAATGACATCCAACAATAAACTCGAGCAAGACATTTCTGTCTCTCCATTGAAAACATTTAGGTGCTATCTCTCCCAAAAAATACTGTAGGTCAATAATAGCTTCCTGGGTGCAGTCTTATAACATACCTATATATTAAAACATACCTCACACACTATATTGTCAATCTGTCATCTGGCTTTCCTCAGACAATGTCACGTGTTGTTGCCATTTTTACTCTGATTTTATCAGCTGTTTTTTCCACATTTAAAACATGGCATACAACAAAAAATATTAGAATGATGCATGCTTTCTGTTTTACCCAGTACAGTACATTTGCCACTATTAATGTAGCCTAAAGTATATTTTTGACTTCAAGTGCCATACATTTTCTACTTACAACTCAGTTGTGTTGGTCTTTTAAAAAGGAATGGTAGGTATTTTGTATTTAATATTATGAGTGTAAGTTTGAAAACGTACCTATGTTGAAATAAAGTAATTTTCTACACTTCAATACACAATAACTGCGGCTTGCGTGAATATTAAATATACATTTATGGTCTTAAATGACTGCCTTTTTTTGATGAGTTGAGACCACGTTACAATATTTTAATGTTGGTTATGAAAGTGGTACTTTTGGAAATGTCCAAGAACTACGTTTTGCGTGATTTGACACAGGCATTAGTAATTAGAGTAATGTCAGAATGTAAAGGCGAATACATAACGTTAATAAATGTACAATACATGCAGTATATATGTACATGCATATATGCGGAGAGAGTTGCGTGTTTTTGACATAATTGGCAAAATAAAGATGATTCTGATGAACGCATAACTTAAATAATATACAGTATGTTTAATTTACCCAAGGGATACACAGTGGTCACACGTATTGTTACGTTTTGGAACACTCTCAAGGAAAACCTCTCCAGGAATTAGACAGATCCAATACAAAACGACACAATTATCTCACTCAAGTTTGGCTGTTGATGCCTTGTCGCCGACCACTTTGTTGAATCCTCCTTTTGGATTCTTCACGACACTTTTTGGTTTGACTTTGGTGGCTCTGCTCGGGGGTAGTTTAGCTTCTTCTTTGGGTGACGAGTTGGACTTGTCGACGGAGGACGGCAAGGCGGCCTCGACCGGGTGAGCTTGAGGCTTTAGCCTGGGAACCGGTGGTGGAGACTTGGAGAAGTAATTGAAAAGTGAACTTTGCTTCGCCATGACAGAATGTTGTCGGGGACAAAGCCTAGCGTCTGCTAACTTCGGGTCTCGACGCCATAAACACGCCGCACGAGCCTCCTATGTTCGCGGGAAAACACAGTGGGTCGGAACGAAGGCGCGGCTACAACGAGCGTTCTCCAATGACAAATGAGCACTAAGTGGTCACGTGGCCCCCAACATCTGCGTGACAAGAAGTGGCTTGCAACGCAGAGCGCTTCCCTGCAACATGATTGGCTGCTGCGTCGTGGGAAAAGCAGGCAACGGAGATGTGAGGACGTCACCATCCTGAACTGTTGCACATTCTTACGAAATAAAAACAAACACCTTTGTTATGGTTAGGTTTAAGGCTTGCGTTGGGGCTTTAAGTGGTTTAGGATGGGTGGGTTAGTGGGTAGTGTCCTGCCTGGAAACTTCGTGGGACTCCCAATAACAACACCGACCCACAAATGACGTTGAGTAAAACGCGGAAGGAAGAGGAACGCCAGCGATCACAAATGGGACCTGCAAACGTGGTGTCCATCACGTGACGGGTAAAGAAATGTTCCATCAAAAATATCAAAATCCCGATATGAATGCTGTATTGTAAAAAACATTAATTTGCACATAAAAATGAGAATGTTTGACGGATTGGTGCCTTCTTTTTGTTTGTTTCTTAAAGCCCTATAGTTATGATAATGCAACTGGAAGGTTCCTGCACAATTAATACAATACAGAAATGCTAAATAATCACTTATCGGTATGGACTTGAGCATTGGAAACGGAGGGTCCCGGTTTGAGTCCCACTGTGGGCTAAATCATTGCAACAAGATGGAGGGTTGCTATTTGCTTCCTGACTACTGTCAAGATGTCATTTCACCCTATCCACCCTTTCACACTTAACACTTGTCCTTCCATGTCTGCATGTGTCTGAATAAATATACTCAGGGCAATTAAGTAAATATACAGCAGATTGTACATTGACTTTCCCACTGAACAATTATTATTAGTCAGAAAATATAACAGTGAAGTAAATCAATTAATTAAAGACCTGAGTACTTGTATGCCGACTATGTACTCTACGTATTGCTCAAAACCGTGCTAATATTCCTTTCCCAGAAGAGGGCAGTAGAATGCTAATACAGTACTAAAAGAAAGCTGCATTTGAAAAATAGATCATGTGTTCAATGTGACCATGTGTTTCATGGATTCTTCCTTTGCACAATTAGAGCAACCTGAACTTTAGGATTTCATATCAATCAACCAATTAATAAGTTGTGCATTCCTAACTAGAGCCTTTAGCCACAAGTGTATGGATTGTTTTCATGTGCAGTCGAATTATTTGCATACCTCAAGGGGAAATTCAACTCCTACTCCGATGTATACTTTTTGCTGCACTTTTAAAAAGAATCAGGCATGCAAGGAGAGATTAGAGTCAAGTCCTCACAGAGTGACCAACACCTCCTCATATCCACTGAAATAGGTTTTATGCTACTTGGTCTTGCATTTAGACACCCTCAGCCGGGTTATCCAGTGTCCACCCAAGAACCAAAGTCAACCCTTTATCTTCTGTGATGTTCTTCATGGCTCTTCAACTGTAGAGTCTGTAGATTCGTAGGAGACCCAGGACCTGATGTAGAGACTGGACTGTGAAGCCCGTGCAACCCACTTCAATGGGCTTGCAGAGGGCCTTGCAACCATTTCTTTGACTCTGAGCCCCCAGGCTCAGTAACTACTTTGCCTTCCTCCATTCCCGAGCTGCCTTCATTCAAAATTCCCATGGGGCAGTTAGCTGCACGAGCACCACCTCCTTGCTTGCTCCAGACATCAAGAAGGTAATATGAGATTGTTCTTGTTTTCTTGCAAAAAGTGACATAATTAAAAAAAAAAAAAACTTAATTCCCAAATATCTACCTATGACAGAAATTTTGGCATATGGTGTGGGGGTGATAGAAAGCATCTAATTAAAAAAGGATTTTTGAAGCTTGCACAGAAATTGTTTCATGGAGCAGCGTTTGGTAACATTTCTCTTTGAGAAGGCACAAAGTCTTGCTATCTCATTGCTTTCATGGTAGGCGTCAACATTAATTGACTCCCATATGTCACATAAAACAAAGAGTCCTAATTAATTTTATGCAGCTATCCAGACTGAAAAACTCAGATACTACAGCTGTTCATGCATATAGAAAACAACCAACCATAAAAGTATAGCTCACACCCGTTGCTGCCCGCGTTTTACTTCCAACACATGCAGTGAAGAAAATAAATATATGAACAACCTGCTATACTGCAAATTCTCCCACTTACAAATCATGGAGGGGTCTGAAATTTTCATCGTAGGTGCATGTCCACTGTGAGAGAGATAATCTAGAAAGAAAAATCCAGAAATCACAATATGTGATTTATTAACTATTTATTTCTGTGATACAGCTGCAAATAAGTATTTGAACACCTGTCTATCAGCTAGAATTTTGACCCTCAAAGACCTGTTAGTCCTCCTTTAAAAGTCCACCTCCACTCCATGTATTATCCTGAATCAGATGGGCCTGTGTGAGGTCGCCAGCAGCATAAAGACACCTGTCCACCCCATACAATCAGTAAGACTCAAACTTGTAACATGGCCACGACCAAACACCTGTCCAAAGACACCAGAGACAAAATTGTACAACTCCACATGGTTGGAAAAGGCTATGGAGAAATTGCCAAGCAGCTTGGTGAAAAAAAAGGTCCACTGTTGGAGTAACCATTAGAAAATGGAAGAAGCTAAACATGACGGACAATCTCAATCGGAGTGGAGCCCCATGCAAGATATCAGCTTGTGGGGTCTCAGTGATCCTTAGAAAGGTGAGGAATTAGCCCAGGACTACACGACAGGGCTTGGTCAATGACCTGAAAAGCGCTGGGACCACCGTTTCCAAGGTGACTGTTGGTAATACACTAAGAAATTATGGTTTGAAAACATGCATGACACGGACGTTTCCCCTGCTTAAACCAGCACATGTCAAGGCCTGTCTTAAGTTTCCCACTGACCATTTGGATGATACAGAGGAGCCATGGGGAAAAAAAATTGTGGTCAGATGAGACCAAAATGGAACTTTTTGGTCATAATTCCACGAACCATGTTTGGAGGAAGACAAATGATGATTTCCATCCCAAGAACAGAATATCGACTGTGAAGCATGGGGGCGGTAGCATCATGCTTTGGGGGTGTTTTTCTGCACATGGGACAGGACAACTGCACTTTATTAAGGAGAGGATGACTGCGGCCATGTGTTATGAGATTTTGGGGAACAACCTCTTTCCCTCAGTCAGAGCATTGAATATGGACCGTGGCTGGGTCATTCAACATGACAATGACCGGAAGCACACAGGCAGGAAAACCAAGGAGTGGCTCTGTAAGAAGCATACATAAAGGTTCTGGCGTGGTCTAGCCAATCTTCAGGCCTAAAATCAAGAGAATATCTTTGGAGGGAGCTGAAACTCCGTGTTTCTCACCGACAGCCCAGAAACCTGTCTGATCTCGAGAAGATCTGTGTGGAGGAGTGGGCCAAAATCCCTCCTGCAGTGTGTGCAAACCTGGTGAACAACTACAGGAAACGTTTGAGCTCTGTAATTGCAAACAAAGGCTACTGTACCAAATATTAACATTGGTTTTCTCAGGTTTTCAAATACTTATTTGCAGCTGTATCACATAAATAAATCGTTAAAAAAATCTTAGATTGTGATTGCTGGATTTTTCTTTTTAGATTATCTCTCTCACAGTGAACAAGCACCTACGATGAAAATTTCAGACCCCTCCATGATTTCTAAGTGGGAGAACTTGCAATATAGAAGGATGTTCAAATATTTATTTTCGTCACTGTAATAAAGTGGTTGCTGAGTTGTTTATGCGTTTGCATTTTGTTTTGTCATATGGTACGATAAGATTGCAAAAGAATTATTCTCACAAACTAATAATAGTCTTTAAGCTCAAGAGAATGCTATGCAGGATTAGCTGAGCCCCAGACCACAGATTTTGATCCCTGCAACATTCTTCTAAAAGAATCAACGTGCTCAATGTATTCGTGAGTAACCCTGTGGTCCGGTGGTATTAATTTGGTTAAGAAATTTCCTAGAGTGAGCTCGGAAATAGATAGATAAATTAACCAGCATTGACTTGTTAGTTTTCACCGTTAATTCATGTGCAATGACTCCTTGGCCTCTTCAGTACAGTCTCGGATAAAAACGACTGGGGACCAATGCACACAAGATGCATTATGTATTTATACTCCGAGCACACATACATTATTTCCTGTGCACTATGCCAAATGATTTAAATGAAGTGGGTGAGCAGGACATGGTAAAGCAATGGCTGATTTCAAGTATGCACATCGAATTGTACCGAGAATGATTTATTTGCAAAAAACCTCGTTAATGTGCATCACAAATTAGATTTACTGAAGGCAATTTAAATCCTTTGGCTCTCTCATTGACATATAGTGCAAAGTAATGTGAACATTGTCTCACTTGTGACTTATTGGAGCTTGTGAACAAGTAGCTGAAAGCTGCACTCTTCTTTTCGAAAATGCTGCAATGATCTTGGGGGTAAAGTTGAGAGGGGGGCACAGGACTGCATGTACGCTGCTCAAAGCATAAATTGCACATCCAAGAAATTCATTAAGGAAATATTCAACCATTCAGTCACATTAATGCCAGCGTCAAAATGAGGGCACTCACGCATGGTCGTGCTACTGTACTGTAGTCAGGAAATTAGACACCATCAGAAAAACTGCTCCTTTGAGTACACCTATATTGATTGTGGGGGGGGGGGGTGCTAAATAAGTAATATGTGTCAAGAGACAGTGCTGAATGGGCAATTTAACCCATATTGAGATGTATATTTATGAAGAGGATTAGGAAACGAGGTTCTGTTTAGCACCCCTAAATGTAAAGCAGAAAACTGTGACCAGTTTGGGCATTTCCCACAATAATCTACTGGAAGCCTGCTTTTAATGTATACAACCTTAAGATTTTTGTTTTGTTTGGCAAAATAACGACAAGTCCATTGAAATGTAATCTTTGTCTCCAATTCATTTGGGTCGGAGGTGTTTAAAACAGAAAGCTTTTCCTGCAGTCCAATCAGTATTCATTGGACTTTATCTGACGCAAAATGCACAGACGTTGTATTGGCTTTGAGCAGGCTGTCACTGAAGAAGTTTATGCAATACTAAACACCTCTGGATGCCGATCAGTGGGAGAGATCATAATATACTTCATTAGCTGAATTGGTGAGTTTCCCTTATCTATTTACGCCTCTCTCCTTCCTATCTATCCCCATGGTAACTGAAAGAGCAGATGTCATAAGGTAATTGACTCATTAGTCTCAGTCTGCTCGGTCCGTTTACATGTAAATGTCCTGTTTCCACATGACTTCACATTTTCACTAACTCGAGTACTGTATGGACTTTCAGCAAGTACTATAAACGCTATAGGGGATCCTCTAAAATTGACTGTAATCTGTTGTGCTGCTGGATGACTTTCAATTTGCTCTGATTTTAAAACCATTTTTTTCCCTCCATAGAAATTAATTGTTTTAGAAATGCTCTATTTCACCAGCAAACTTTGGCAATCACAAAAATCAGAAGATTAGTTATTCTTCATCTGACAGGAGACTGAAGACCACAGCAGCAGAGTGGACATTATTGAGCATTGCTGAACTAAAATGTAGCATCAAGTTAAGCAAACATTTGAATGTGAAGGGTTCTTTGTCAAAAGCAAAGTTTTGTCGAGTTAGCTAAATTGTGCGGGGTCTCTTCCACCACCTCTTTAAATACGATTTTAGAGGCTTATTTTCTGCAATAATTTTAGTTGAATTGCATAAATTTCAAGAGTTCGGTGTTGGGATGGTGACAGATTGAAAACTGAAAAACACGAGATGTGACAAAAGTTTAATGTGACTTAAATAATTACCTGGGAGCAACAATAAATAAATAATAACCACATAAAGAAATACAATAATAGATAAATAAATAAAGCCGCTTTTTCCCGCATTTCGCATCAGTGCCCTTTGTACAGAAGACCATCATCATAAGAGGCGGCTGGTTTTAAACAGGAGGATAGAAGGAGTTACTTGGTCCATACCCTAACTTTGTTATGACTTCTGAAGGAGGAAAACTGACAAGTCTACTTCATCTACTGTCTCCTATTGATAAAAATCATAAGTAAGAGTGTCCTGCAAAAATGATTAAAATGCCAGCTATTACAAGCATGTGTAAAAGGGGCTACACGGTTGTTGCTTTAGCTCTAATATTACCTCTAAAGTTGGAGTTGAAATGCCAATTTTGTGACCCTGTAAAAATTAAAAAAGAAAAAAAGAAAACAGGCAGGGCAAAAGGAGCTAATATAGAGACCTCAAAAACTAATTTGAGTGTTCTAATGCTTGGACGGATCTGTTCAGCTTGACAAGCCTTTATTAAGAGGAGATTATTCTTAACAGCTTCCCATCCTAATCACTTCCGACAATCTTAAAATGAAGATGTATTACACACTAGTACGAGTGGGTGTAGGGTACATTGACTATATTGTGGCATATGAGCACCTCAGTATCCGGAAAGCAAAACGAGGAGAGCTGGACAAGTTGCACTTGGCAATGCAGCGAAGTGGCGAGAAGCAAAGCAAAGCAAATTTATTTGTGTAGCGCATTTCTTGCACAAGGTAACCCGATGCACTTTACATGATTAAAAGCATTCAAATACATAAAAACATTTGAAAAAGTACAATTAAAACAGCTTTTTGTGCAAGAAATATAACTGAAAAGCAGAAGTACTCTAAAATGCATGGGAAAATTGTTTTTAATCTGGATTTGAAAACACTCACACTTGGGGCTGATATCACCACTGTTGTCAACTTATTCCATTTTCGCTCAGCATTATTGTGAAATGCTGCTTCACCGTGTTTGGTTTTGACTTTGCACTCCATTATTAGACCTGAGTCAGTCGATCTTAGAGTCCTACTGGGTTTTGTATTCCATTAGCATTTCTTTCATGTATTCAGGACCTTAACCATTTAGTGATTTATAGACCAGTAGCAGATCCTTAAAAACTATTCCAAGACTGACTGGAAGTCAGTGCAAAGACTTTAGAATTGGAGTGATATGCTCTGACCGCTTTGTTCTGGTTACAACCTACGCTGCAGCATTCTGAACATGCTGCTGCTGTTTAATGCTCTTTTTTGGGGAGCCCAGTCAGAAGACTACTGCAATAGTCAAGTCTACTTGAGATAAAAGCATGGATGAGCTTCTCCTGGTCTGCTTCACACATATAAGCCTTCACTCTAGATGTATTCTTGAGATGGTAGAAGTCAATTTTAGTAATTGATTTGATATAACTGTTGAAGGTCAGGTCGGAATCTATCAGAACATCAAGTTTTGGGACTTGGTCTTTGGTTTTTAAAGATAGAGAGTACATGTGTTTACTAACTGCAATTTTCTTTTCTTTATTGCCATAAACAATTGTTTCAGTTTTGTTGTGATTTAGTTGAAGAAAGGTTTGGCTCATCCAGTTATTTATCTGCTTTGGACAGTGTCACAACACATTAATTGAACTATAGTCATCTGGAGACACTGCTACACATAACAGTGGGTCATCTGCATAGCTATGATGGTTAAAACAAAAGTTTTGGAAAACTTGACCCAAGGTTAGAATGTACAGGCGGAGCAGGAAGGGTCCAAGAACTGACCCTTGAGGGACCCCATATCTCATTGCCATTTGTTGAGATTGAGCACTTCCAATGGTTATAAAGTAGCTCTTGTCCTCCAGGTAGGACCTGAACCATTTAAGGACTGTTCCATCTAGTCCTACCCACATTTGCAAGCTGTTTAGCAGTATATTATGATCTACGGTATGAAAAGCCTCACTGAGATCCAACAAGACGAGGAGAGAAATGGTTCATGCTGCAGCGTAGTAATACTACTCTTACATTAGTTGGAACCCAATGGAAACACTTCTCTGTGCTTTAGGATAAAAAGAATCACTGAAGCTACTTACTGGACTGTGAGACAACAGATGGAAAGCCAAAAAGGACATCTCTGGGAGCATTTTTTTCCTCAGCTCATCTCTTCAATCAAGGAGCAGTTCTTGGTAGTGAAGGAAAAAATGGATTAAAATTCAGGTTATGGAAAAGGATATTACCGGGAAACTTCAGGGAGCATGAATGTGTTCATGATTTGAAAATGTCCACTCAGATGACCCCGGTGACTTTGTGGGATACTTCATCCTCAGACTTCTTTTGCATTATGACAATGTATGCTCACCCACATTATTTGCTGGGATTCGACTGATTTTTTTAATGAATGCAACTTATGAGCCCGTCTTTATGACTAAAATTTCAAGTGGCCCATTATTCAAGAATCGACCTGAAGCCATTTGCCATCCAGCATACTTTTTGTTCTCAATGTAAATTTGAAAATGATAACACAACATATTGTGAGCATACAGCTGTACAGCAATTCTAGGCACATTGCACCACAATGTGATGCAGTTAAACCATAAATTATTCATACTGCGGTGAAATTTTGAATACATTGAAATCATATTCTTCGAATGGGTATCTTTTTGTTGGAAATGATCCAAAGAGGTGGCAAAATATTTCTGTTGTAAATATTAATCCAAAATTAACATTTTAATTTATTATATATTCAAAAATTATTCATATCCCTGAGCTTGTTGAATTAATTTTTTTCTCAGAAACATCATCTTTTGAACTGTTCTAAATGATCCTGATAACTGTGTAATATTATACAGAGGAGGCTTCCCAACCACCGAGCCGATCCGTGGTCTACTTGGAACAGGGCTGCACACAGAGATTGAATAAAAAATATTGTTTTGATGGGCAGAGGATGAAAACTGTTATTTTGAAGATCAAGTGCAGCCACCTGTGCCGTGTTTTGAACATCTTAAACCGCTAGGTCATGGTCATGTGGCCGTGTTTAGTACTATAAAAGTAAAACAGCTTTTTTTTGAAAGGGAACAAATAAAAAAGACCAAATAATGAGGAAAAAAGAAGTGCCAAAACTTCCTAGAAAAAAAAGATGCATGTAGAAGAAATACCAGCAGGCCAACTTAAAGTCTTGCTTTACCGCGAAAGGTGACTGTTACCAGTCGGACAGCAACCAAAACATAATTACAAAGTAAAGTCAACATAGTGCTAAGTTACACACTTTGAGTGTTTGTTTCTCAGATTACTCCAAGAAGGGACCCACTTGTTGAAGTGAAACGAGAGCAGGGCTGCCACTTATGACAACAACTACATTCAGAGCAGTTGTTGGTTGCATTTTTAACAATTTGTTTTTAATTGTTTCTTAATTTACAGTATGATTCAGACAGAATTACCACAAATACAAATGGGTTATTAGTAAAGCTTCAGATGAAGTCCATTGTTTAGTGTCATGAAGCTAAAGTGTTGGGTACGAGTATTACAGTAAGTAATACAAGTCACTGGGTGCCTTATGAAACATTTTGTTTGAATACAGTAAATACAGTACAGTATGATTTTACTATGGGCTCATTGACCATAGATTTTTACCAGTTTGACACCACAAAAGTTATTTTCAGTGCGTATATTTCTTAAGCTCCCCAATCAAGTGGAAAATCGAAGAAATCTCACTGTGTAGCAGTCCTTAATGGAACTCAATCGGATAGGTCTTTTAATTTCATAAATATAAAATTACAATCATTGATAGAAATCTGCAACTTGGAAACATAAATCATTCACACACATGAACTGCGTGTTACGCCCATTGCTAGTGACACAAGATGAGAGTCAACAAAATTGGATGGTTCACACACATTTAATGGGAAAAGTTGTTCAATTTCAATTCCCTCCTGGATATTTTCCTTGTTTGTACCAGCAGACGAAACAGAAATCCAGTTCCAGGTTGAAAGCTAATTCTGTCATCACAGTCCCACATCAGAGGCAGCGAAGCAAGCAAGTAATGCATCATTCTGTTACTGAGATGTTTCCCTGCCTGGTGCTTTCACAGTGCTTCAGACAAATGAATGTTTTTAATCCTGAAACAAGTACACACAACAGTCCCTACAGAAGGCATTGTGTCATGCTGTGATCGTCAAGTAATAACATTTTTATTGAATTAATCAAGGGCATGAAGGGCATGTTCAAGAAGAACACTTAACCGCATATTCTACTGTTTTCTAATTTCAAGATGTCTGCATTTCTAATTGGTTGAAGTGCTATTGCCTCATAAGAAGAGTTCTGTAATGTATATTTTGAAGTAAAAGACAAACAAACAGGTTTGATCCTAACAATTACAGTAAATAGAGCACAGAATAAATTCATACTGCAGTGCAAGGCTGCGCTATTCACTTCCACCGTATGTACAATGGAACTTTTGCATTGTTTAAAGTGAATTTTGGGGTGAGAGGATAAGAGGAAATACTATGGAGCCAGTATACCAAATAATATTGAATATTGAAGCAGCATTGTTCAAATTTGCATAATGAGCAATGAGCATGAAAACTAATACAGTAGATCTGTCTTCTCTTATAAATAGAAGACATTAGTGGGAGCGTTAAACCATTGTCAAATGCAAAATGATTGTATATCACAACACATGGTTAAGATGAATATTTGTTTTTGTGGGCATGAATAAAGTAAAGTTGTTGATTTCAATCCATACTTTCCATGCATTCTTATATGAGCTGTCATGTAATTATCTTTATTGTTAAGTATATTGTAAAATGGTAAATCTAAAAGACTTGATGTGTTTTCTACAATCAATTGACCTGCTGGAGAATTTTGTAGGAGAAAGCAGTCAATTTTTTCACAGTACAGTACTTAAATTCTCTCTCCCAGCCATTTTTTCACTTGCGCGTCTTGCTGAAGGTTAATAATGACAGATTGAATCGAAGAGCTCTGCGGAGAGAGAACTTGTAATCCTAAAAACTCTGGCCCTGTAACCTTAAACCTCATTGGGGAGAAACAAGGTTCACTTACGGAACATAATATTGACTAGCTCAAGGGTAGAAAGCAGAACATGGTTTCTCTACTTTGCCAATATTCCATCTTAAATTCCTCCAGGAAAAGGCATGTTTTTGTATGTGCAAGGTCACAGCTCTCAGAAGTGTGTCGACACTAATATGACCCCAGCATGCCCAGCAGCACATATCGTCAAAAAATAAACTGTATGCTCCAGATGAGGATTGTTTGAAAATGAAATTCATATTTGGTAGAATGCGCTTACTTGCTTTCTTTGGGTTGATGGTGGTATTTAAACTCATGTCATGCCTCAGTTTGAGGCACTAAATCCTAAAAATCACAACTCAACATGGGTCAGTTTTCTTTGCCATGTAAACGCTTGTAAAGGCTTTTGGGACTATGGACCGCGAGTTGTGTCTTTCCTCTTTGCTGAATGACCTTGTCTAGTACATGTCACAGCAAGACTTTTTCAATTTGTAAAATGTGACAAGTATCAAATATATTAAGTCCTTTTCTTTTTATACTGTACATCTTTTGTGGCTTCACCATGACAGCACGCAGGGAAACACAAGACAAGTCTGGCCTTTTTTAAAATTATCCAATACAATAATGACACAAACTACTTTGCCAGTAATGGCAAAGTGAGGTGGACCAGAAATGAAATTGGGAATGTCATAAACTTGTCTCTGCCCTCACTACAAAGCCAAGTTGTAGAATGTATATTACACTGAAATTTAAATATAATGTGTTTAAAAAAAAAAAGGCGCCAAGGTATACAACTCATTAACACATCTGCCTCTCAGTTCTGAGGACCCGGTTTCAAATCCGCCTCACCTCTGTAGAGTTTCCATGTTCTCTCCGTGCATGCATGGGTTTTTTCATAGTACTTCAGTTTCCTCCCACATCTCAAAAAGGTGCATGGTAGGTTATTTGAGGCCTCCAAATTGCCCGTTAGTGTGAATTTGTTCATGTGTCCTACAACTGGCTAGTGACCAGTTCAGGGTGTACCCCGCCTCTCGCCCGAAGATCGCTGGGATTGGCTCTAGTATGCCCCTGATCTTAGTGTGTACGAAAGATGAATGAATGAAAAAAACATTATTTATATTCATTCTTATTAGGTTGTGAAATGTGCTATGATCTAGAATAAAAATACTAGATGTGCTAACATTCACAGTGAGGCAGATGAGCATGAGGATCAGCATGCATGCTAAGACAAGGAAGCAATGCAGTTAGGGCGCTATGTGTGTGAAAGCAGGTAATGATGTCTGTAGCCTGGGAGGTTCGGGAGCTAAAATGTATCAAGAAAAAAATAGTCTCTTGCTGTAGATTTGTAGTAGGTATTAATCTGGATCTGACATGGATCTTTTACTGCTTTTATGAGCACTACCACCCCTGCTGCTCACCCCTTCTCTGTCAAACCTTCTCTATGTTTGTATTCGGACATCAAAGGTAATCGCGCAGCTTCAAATCACCGTGGCCTTGGAAAAGACACTTGCTGCCAATAAGGACATTGATCGTGAAGTCAGACAAGGTTGCACAATATACTCTCCAAACATCCTAAGCCATTAATCCTCACCAGCACATTTACACTCAGATCAGATGGAAAATCAGGCTGTGCAAGCTTTTGGGTCATCTTTGTTGTGGCGAGAGAGAAAGATGTGGAGCGACGGAGGGAGGGGGAGAGGGAGAGAGAGACAGAATGAGACAGAGACATGAATGTTCAGTGATACCTCCCTTGACGAAAACAGCAAATACCCAGAAAAGCAAAATCAATGCAAGGGGAGAATCCTTCAGGGTTTTGTTTCCCACTTTAGACTAGCCCAGTTTCTTTCAATCTGACTCATTCAGAATATGATGTACCTGCAAAACAAATCCCTTTGCCTTCTCATAATCACCTTGAAACAAACATAAACTTGCATCTCATTTATTATTTTTTAAAAGTGTACATTTTTCAGCACAAAGAGTAATTAATACATTACAAGTCATTGTTTTCCCATCCACACGCAGCTGTGTGAAGAGCGGACACTGGAAGGTACTGTAGCTCTCTCAACCTTCGAGTTAAAATCTTTGGCCACAGAAGTGTGTTTTGAGCTGATAAGAGTACCGTGGACTCTCTCGACAGATGGGACTATCATTCTTTAACCGTGGTCTTTACTCCACAGTGAGCAATGGAGAAAAACAAGATGTCTCTTTGTTGCTTGTTGGTTTAACTCATTGTAAGCCCCTCTCAGTGCAGCCCCCAAAAAATCTGCTACATCATGCGTATAAATTCCTTTCCTGCCACAATTCTGTCAAGATAACCCATGAAAGAGAAGGTATAGACTCGGGGCAAAAATAACATATGAGATGTACAATGCATAGATTGGTATGTGCTGTATCATCCAGTGAATATACTCTTAATTTTTAATTAATTCTCTTAAGTCTTAAATGTGAATGTCACCAAATATTTTATATATATATATATATATATATATATATATATATATATAAAAGGCTTGGCACTATTCATCTCAGTCAGATCATGCACATTTCATTTTAGGTGTTTGCTGGTTGTCACTCAGCCAAAGTCATTTACATTTGATGTCTCTTTATGCTATCTAAGTCAAGGATCCCTGCCATCACAGCGGAAATTCAAACTATACAATCCTGCGCACAGGGGGATAACATTTTGACTTCAGAACACGTATTTTTCCATTGCATCTGCTCCTACTATGCCTTCTTATTCCTCTACCTGGAGTTACTGGTCTCTGCCAGTCTGTTGTTCATAATGCCCAAGGCACCTACACCCCCAGAAAAACCGTTATGGCGTGAGCTACCACAAACCGTCCTGGGATAACCATTAGCCGATTCAGAAAGCTGCTTCTGCATGATGGCCAATGAAACCTTGTTGGATGCTGCCAGGTCTTTCATAGAAATCATCTCCCCGGAAAGTCTACGACCCTCAGTGTCACTGTCACACGGTCCATCCTGGTATTGCGGGTGGCGACCCTTAGAACCTGGCCGGATGGCATTTCGTCTGCCCAGGAAGGTGCTGGCCTTATTGCAACGCTGGCAAAACAAGCAGCTCATCTTCGCCAGCATCCAGTTGAGCACTTGCTTGATTACAATGGAGATGACGTTGAAGAGCGAATAGATGCAGCACACCCCTGTTAACATGAAGAGGAAGTTCGCCACCCGGTAAAGGCCTTGGTATTCGTAAGTTGCAGTTTGGCTGCTAACAAAGTCCCCGAAGCCGATGGTACTGAAGGTGACGAAGCAGAAGTACAGTGAATCTAAGTAGGCCCAGCCCTCCACGGGAGTGTACATAGCCGAAGCGCAGCAAGAGATGGTGATAGCTGATAAGCCTAGAATCAACATCACGTGGTAAACGGAGGGTTTCCATCCGGGGAGACAAAAAGCGGAGAAGTCCCGGTGAACCCCCGGTGGGAGAAGACCGCTGTTTCTGATCCGTCTCTCCCTCACAGCCTTCATGACAACGGCCAGCAGTGTGATTATGCGCTCCAGAAACAGATTAAAGAAGAGGATGGTAGCAGCACAGCCCAGGAGCCCGTAGAAAATCAAGAACACTTTGCCTGCGATCGTCACGGGCGTTGTCATCCCAAAACCTGCAGAGACAGAGGAAATGTTCCACATTAGGATGATTCTGATGATGGTTGTCGTTCTAGGAGGTGTTTAATAGAGTCCAGCTGCAGCTCAGAATGAGTTTTAAGACGTTTAAAACATTCATGCCTTCGACAAAAATATAACGGCAACGTCTGGGAGGTATAAACACAATGTTACATATTTATGCCCAGGTTGAAATCACAGTTATAATAATTATTCCTCAGAAAAATGTGTAGAGTAGCTAAATATTGTACTCAAGTAAGAATACTGTTACTTGAAAGTAATGGCTCATGTAAAAGTATAAGGTACTTCACCCAAAAATAACTTCAATAATGTTGAGAAAGTACCCTGTAAAAAAAACTACCTAAGTACTCAGTAAATGATGAATATTTCTGATTTGTCGGAGCATGAATGTCGAATAAAATACCAACAGAACTAAACTATAATCAAATGTGAATGTCCAATGTGTGTGTATGTTGGTGAAATTAGGACAAACCTCGAGTGATGGAATTTATGACCATGATATAGGGCAAACGTGTGCTCATTTGGCCAGCCAAAACAGCAAAAACATCTGATACTTGCCGCAAGTTGTTTTCTCAATTTAGAGGTGGTTTGGAATATCCTCGTTTACAATCACAATACATTGCTAATTTGTCTACATTGATACTGGCGTACACACATTGTAATTTTCAACATCTTAACCACATCTGACGAGGTAAAACGTTTGTTCTTGATCTGTTCTCTAGATCTCAAGATCTAGTGTGACACGAAGACAGCACGGGGCGGTAGGATCTGTAGACTGCAAAAAAGAAGAAAGAGTAGATGTAGAAAAAGAAATAGAACACACCAAGCTAACTATTTGCTTATGTACGTTGCGGTTCAAAGTTGTTCTCGCTGTCATTTTTCTTGTTGGCAATGACTTTTGAGACATCATATATTATACAAACAGTCAACCCAATCGGTTACTCCTGTATTTGTGTGCGGCAACATTCTGATTCAGGATGTTTTGTACTTGGCCGTTGTTTGGGGTATTTAGCATACATACATGCGGACTTGTGATCGTATTGAAGTGGTTAAACATTCACTCTTAACAGACTTCATACTGGAAAGAGTAAAAAAATACATGGACTCTCACTCCAGTAACCTCATAAACTAGATAGGTGTAAGTTCAATTGAAAAAAAAAAAAAAATCTGCACTAGTCTACACGCTGACAAAGGCACTCATATACAGCTCACACACGTATTGAGCCCGACCCACCGAACAGCACACTGTACATTTGTCAACAAATTAACTCATGTTGTGAAATCAACATTTCCTTGATCTTTATCACTTCCGGCCCAAGGTCAACTGATTTTTCCATTATGACAATCATTCATTTGAGTCTCCTTTAGCGCAGTACTTTCTTCTTTTGGGCATCAACCATCTTTGTAACCACCCTTGGCCAGTCATAAATAGCAACAATATCGAGACAGTATTTACTTTATGGTACCCAAAATGACTTTTTCGACCTTATGTTTCGACTGACGGGCACCCTTATGAGGGCTGTCGCCGTGCTGGGCCATTTAGATCAGTACTGATTGCCACAGATGTTTTCAAAGATACAACAAGAAATAAAATATCACGTAGAACACATGCTTTAAAAGTACATTTTGTGCAAAATTGATTTTTCTACACGTAGCCTCCTGTTTATCTAGTAGTTTACATTTGATATGATTTTCTGACGGCTGTGGGAACCCTGTACAAGATCTCCTGCTTAATTCCTTCCTTGCACTGTTGCCAAATTGTGCAAAATAAACAAAATCAACAGCCGTGCACCGGTCAGCATTGGGTTCGTGATAACTTCCACGAGCAGACAACGAGGAAAGGTGGGGGCTAGCTATTCCCTTAATTAACCTCTGTGACAAAAGCCTTTGCGTTTCATATTTAATTAATTAGAAGCTCAATTCTCTTGTAGCCCAAGTGAAAACTTAGCATCCTTTTCTAAGTCAGCAGAGAGCGTCTTGCCCACTGCACCATCTCTCATTACCAAGCAAACGACCTAAGAGAGGCAAAGGCACCAGACATCGATTGAGCGTAGCATTACAGAGCTATTACTCCAGAGCAGAGTGTCAAGAAGCATTAGTGACAACAGAACAAGAACAGAACACAAAGGACTGGCATGCTTCTACCAAAACTGTTTGCTTCAGAATGACTTCATTCACACAGATTCCTGATTAGATGTGGAAGTCAACATGTGTCCGATGCTTCCTACCTCAGTGGCCAACAGCCATGATGAACTATTTAACTCGACAGAAAGCAACATGAAAAAATACAGTATGTGTTCTAATTCCACCAGAGCGCACAAGAACATATGTATACATCATCATTAAACAAGATCATCTCCACATGCAAATGATTTTAATAGTTAAGGTTTTACCAATAGTAATTACACACCAGAAATTCAAGTAGAAATCTAGACTGGACCAATTGTATCCATCTATTACCATTTGACAGATTCAAGAGCAAAAGAAAATGCCGTAATGGTTATCAGGGACATAGAGGTGCGAATGGGGTGAAGCAAAATAAAGCACATTACTGAGCTGTGGTGATTTGGTCATCATGTGCATCAAATGCACATTACAGCCGCTGTTAGAGCCACAACACTGTTAACAGCAGCTCTCTCGTTACACTCGATGGTACATTACAATGAGTCATTCAGTCAAAGCAATACAAAAAATATGTGAGAGTGCCACTAACAGATGTACAGTATTGATGGTATTGATAGTCTCAATTTCTTTTGCCCTGCTTAGACAATAATCAATCAATAAATTATGTCCGAAACAAATACCCTGGGTGAAACACAAATATCGAATGACACTAAGTTTTTAAATATCTGTTGAGATCATTTGTAGCACAGGGAGGTCAATAGTATTATCGAATAAATAAATATAGGTATAAATAAAAGTCAAGTGGCTGTAATGGACGAACCTACAGTATATCCATACAAGGTCTGTATTTTATTGAAGGGGATTACAAATGAACTGGAAAGCCAGTCCATTGTTATTGCAGCTATAATGTGTATTTGAGCCCAAATCTGACCAGAGGAAATGTTCCATATCGAGTGATGTCAAGCAAGAGAATAATTGCTAATGTAACTATTTTCTCATTTGAATGCATGGAGCCTGCAACTTTAGTGTCTTCGTTTGCGCTTTCTTCCATTTATGTTTCTTTTCAGAACCAGCAGGGAGCTCTTTAGTGTAAAAATGTCCCTGGAGAACCTGCTGTGTCTTAACGTTCAATCACCAAAGAGCAGAGGAAAAAAAGTACAAAACATTAACTGGTGGCAGAGTACTTAGAAGGTTAAAATTTTTTTTTTTTTTTTCATTCATGTATAACACCAGAAAGTAGTTTTCATTGCTTCCCTACAGAAATAAGCCAAAACAAAAATATTTTTTAAATATGTTTATGGAAAAGTTTCTCAAACAGTTATTTTTGCATCTGGCTTTAGAACACACATTTTTGCAACAAGAACCATTAACACCATGAAAACATAAATGAGCTTGGGTCTATTCCAAGAAGTAAAATTTGCATAATTTGTTGCCTGGTACTGTATTTCACATCCCACATTCCATGTGGTCCTAATGCACATGAAATGAGTTAAAAATGGAAGGAACATGGTTCTAAGGTGTCCATGATTGACTGGGGCCCTTGTGATTGGTGCTTTCAAACTGTTACATTGATTTAATAGGGCCCAAAAATCATTGTCCACAAATTCCTGGCCGCACTCCTGGGCAAAAGAATAAATGGTCGAAATGGATTTTGAAATAGCTTAGATGCAAATATAAAGTTGTACATACCAATGACATAGATACTTGGAAAAAAATATTTGTTAAGAAACTTAAAAAGAAAACTAAACAGGGAATCAAACTTCAGCGTTGATGTTCTTTTCCAGTACTGAAGGTAGCCGTAATGTGTAAAACGGAATGACTGAAATCACTGGTCTTTTTTTTGAGTTTTGAAACCTCCCAATGAATAAAGTAAGAAATGAATGAATGAACATTTTTCATCACAAAAATCTTGCTTTACTTCAACTGAAAGATTTATTTCTATATATAAGTACTTTATGACTTGTACTATTAATAAAATAAACCAAACCTGTACCTCCAACTTCACTTGATGGGTTAGAGTTTGAGTTTAAACTGTAAAGTTTAAAGAATGTTCCAGTACAGTATATATTGAGCAAAATGCTAATTATTGTGGTTGTAGTTTGCAATGTTGACAAATACATTTCATGAAGATGCAGTGGAGTCCTATAACAGTAAATGTTGGATGAATTGGATATAAAATTATCTCATATTTGGTTTCTTTGTTTTTTAATGCTTATGTGATGCAATGCAATCAAGTTACATTGGGTGCTGTGGAAACACCAGTGATGCAGAAGACAACATAAAGACTGAGGATCTCAAGAGGATGGTGAAGACATCGCAAAGACTCACATGGACTATTTTTGCCACGGTTGCTTTGTGTCACATTTGCTTTGTTGTGATGCGGACCACGCTAAGGAATAAAAAAGTGGAGACGTGGAGATGTGATTAGAACGGGTTGGAGATTGTGAAAGAGGCACATCCCACGTTCTCCTCGGGAGCCAGAAGTTCCTCTTGTCTTTCTTCCTTGAAAATTGTACTTTAAATTTCCTAGGCTGCTTAAACCTGACAGTAAACTACAGTACAACAATCATAAACATGCATTTACTATTTTATCATATTACCTATTTTACTGTACATGCTGTTGCTGATTACGACTGACTACTTATGTTTGGGAACTCTCTGCATCATTTGCACAATTGTTACCGGATCAGATCAGGGCACTATTTGTCACTTTGAATTCCTCTTAATTACTTGAGGACTCTGCATCATCTGCACAATTTCCACTGGATCTGCATAATGTTTGTAGCAAACATTCATTAGTCAATGACTCTCCATGCTTGTTTTTTTTTTTTTTAATTTAATGTCCTGAATGTACATTTTGTCATAGTGTCTGTTTTTTTGTCGTACTAGAGTGGCTCCAAAGACTGGAGATAAATTTCTTCTGTTTTGTAATTAGTTTTGCCAAAAAAAAAAAGAAAAATCTGATTCTGAACACATCGTTCAGTCAGATTATCTTTTGAGATGTATAATGTTTGACATACTTCTTTTCTAGGACCTCACGAGATTGACAACTACAGTTGTGGCAGCTCAGTGTATTCATGTGTGATTAAATGACACACTTGGGAATGTTTGAAAATCAAGATTTTTGTACTCAACTGATAACATAACAATCACGAGTGTATTTGGACATGTTAATAACGCATTGAAAAGTAAGATCACGTTCATAAACAACAAACCCGTATTGATTCTACTAAGGGAAAAATAGCCTTTCAGGAGGAATCAACATTGAGCTTGATTTATGTACAGTACACGTATACACACACTCACACACACACACACGCACACACAAACGTGCGCACAGAGACACACACGATGGCCGAGGACAAGATGACAAGAGACATTATTACCAGACCATCTGCTGAGCACTTGCCAAGATTCCTGGCACTGTACTCTATTTAATAAGAACAACATTCACACTGTACTTTGTTTAATAGGTCAGGAATAAAGTGAAATAAAAACACAGGGGATTCAATCCCAGTCACTTCCATGATGCTGTTATTGTGAACACACTCTATAAAAAAAAAAAAATAAATAAATAAATAAATAAATAAAACATCCACACCTTTTCCGCTGTCTCAGTAAGTTCTACTTCTGGGTCCTTGGTAATCATCGCATTCTTCCTTTTTTCCATCACTTTTACCCATCTGCAGCAGCATCACAAAAACACAGGAAGACAAGGCAAAACATACTTGTGGAGTTAAATATTTTGCGGCTCACTGAGCTGAAGGATCACAAGATTTTATAGTTGAACCCCAGGACTTATTTGCGTTTTGAGTCATATTTGAAAATTATGTTTGAAGATTTCACTTTATATGGTGGAACCGTGGTGCAGTTGAAGTAGGACTTACAGTTCTGAGGAATGGGGTTCAAATTGCCTGTGTGGAGTTTGCTTGTTCTCAACTACCTGCGTGGGTTTTCTCCCAAAACATGCATTAATTAGAGACACTAAATTGCCCACAGGTGAAAAAAAAAAAATGGAGACTAAATCACCCATAGGTGTGATTGTGAGTGCGACTGTTGTCTGTCTCCATGTGGCCTGCAATTGGCTGGCAACCAATTTAGGGTCTACCCGGGTGCCTGCCCATTGACAGTTGGGATAGGCAGTCCAGCAACCCTCGTGATGATAAGCGACTTAGAAAATGGATGGATGGATCCATTTCACTTTAAATGCTTGATTACCAACCACTTATCAACTATAAACTATACATATTGGAATTACAAGTTGACTGATGAGTTTGTGTATGTAATTTTACTGTTAGATATTCTACTAAAATCACAGACCCAAAAAAAAAGGTATGATTCATGATAAAAAAAATAGGTTGCGCAAATTGGTCATATTCTTCATCCTTACAGGACACGTTTACTCCTTTTGTTTGTACTCAGAATTTTTATTGCAGCTGAACATCCATGTCATATCAGACAAACACACGAAAGGAATAACCCTCAAAATTGCATTATAACAATCCAGTCCAATAAAATGTTTATTTAGCAGTTGAAGCCCTGCTGTGTAATGAAAATAGAAAATATCTTAATCAAGGAAAAAGTAACACCTTTTTTTCACCTCACTGCCCCCTCCTAAAGCAAGACAAGTTACCAAACGTCATATCTATCTTACGCATTCTCAGCATTCACTCCATACAAATAAAGAATATTTTGTATGATTAACGATAACTAGCATGAAATTCGCAGTCACCTAATTTAAAGTAATTTCGATAAAAATGAGTAGCATCAACTCAACGTCTCAACTACCACACAGATGTGAGGAAACACACAACTTTTTACTGTATTGGAATTCACATCTAAATAAATTCAGATTTTTATAAAAGCAGTTGTATCTTTGTGTATGAAATGATTATCCTAGTGCACTCTGACGATGAAGATATGCGGCTGTGCAGCTAGAAATGATGACGTGGATGTGTCCTTTTATGGCACTGAGGGACCATTTAGCCAGATTAATAGCGTCCCTCTGATAGATTCAATGCCCTTGTCCTTGGCTTTTTCACGACATTGTGGGTGCCCTCCATGTTTGAATACAAGCTCAGTGACATAAAGCTTTCTGCTATTATCCCCCTGAGTAAACACACCTGTCATAATGGAGCCTTTGAAACACTGGCACTCTCAGATCATATTCAGCAGAAAAGTCGCTGATACAGCATTGCAGCGATGCTACATAGAATGTGAACAGATGCAGGAATGTCTTGAACAACATGAAAAACAGACTGTCAAATCTTGCACATAAACATTGACGTGTTGTACCAGTGAAATTTGGCAAGCTGGGTCAGATAGATGATAAGGCAATGCGCAATCACTAGTAAATTGATTTTAAGACTCATCTCATCACTCATTGTGTTTTGTTCCCAGTCCACAACCCGGAAACTATCCAATAACAGGTTTACTGGCCACAATATTAGATACACCTGCAAAATCTAAGCAGAACCAATACACAAGCTGTATCAAAAAATGGAATCTCTCAGTTTTGATTGGCTGCCTCAGGGCCATTCATTGATTTAACTGCAAGTTTGATGTTACTGTCATCAGTGGTGAAGAACTGGACTGCACCATACCAAGTCCCCGCCCCTCCAGTATTTTTCCCAGCCATCCATTCTCTTTCTATTCTTCTTATTCTGTTTGGGGTCTTGGGGATCTGGAGCCTATCCCACCTCAGACATGATACTTTTGAGACTTGACTTTTTTTTGCCACCCTTTATTTGTTTATTTCTGTGTTACTCAAATCAACAAACATGCAGGCGAGTGCCTGGTCAGCTCTGAGGCGCTGTACTCCTGAGCAGTGTGAGGATTCAATGTCTTGTTCAAGAGCAACTCAAAACTAATCAGGAAGCAAACTAGCATATCTCGAATAATCAGCTTCAGTTTCTTATATTTAGTCTTTCTGTCGACAGTTGATTTTGAAGCATTAAATCCAAGACGAGGCCTTAGGAAATGAGGTACCACCACTGTTATCTTTCACACAGAAACACTGCATCCTGCAATCAGATAATTCGATTTATGATTATTTATGATAATCTGTTTTTCTCATATTAAAAAAAAAGCATGTTTTGTGTACTTAAGACTTTAAATTGTCTAAAAGTGTGTACATGTGAGTGTGAATGGTTGTCTATATATTGCTCGGTCGTTGACTGGGGACTCATCGTGGGAGGACCTTGGCTCTCGCCCAAAGCCAGTTGAGACAGCTCCAGTTCATCCGCGACCCTCTGATGAAATGTGCCATAGAAAATGAATGGGTGGAAATCTAGCATGTGTATATCTTTACATATGCATATTCAAAGGTTTCCAGAATAAACTGCTAAATAAAATACAAACTCTTTCCACTGATAATGCTATTATTAAACATGCTATAAAAGCATTTTTGTTATTATAAAAATCATTGAAACACCAAAGGTTCTACTTCTCTATAAAAGCAAAAATTAACGTGTTTTACACGGTGCTGTCCCACCTCTGCTACTCCTCTGGCAACCCGTAATAAAGCAGAATATTGTCAGGAAGCCGCCACTCCCATTACATTTTAGTGCTGTTTATATGGAACAGTGGCCTGGAAAAAAGTTGGGAAAACTGTAATGATGTTATGGAATATGATTCTCTCCTGTTCATAAAATTACTAAAAATAGCCCTCTGAGAGGAAAGCTCAAGTGAGGCATCAGTTCAAGGCGGCTAAAGGTGACGAGAAAACTGCCCTGCCTAAACTCACACAGATCCTGAGGAAAAGACTCACTACATTGCGGATGGTTGAAAGACATCGTTGGAAGGGTAATGAAAGGTCATGGAAGCGAAACGCTTTTGTTGGCACCCCTTTCATCGTTACCAAGAGGTTACTTGGGCTGAAGCATAGTGGCAACCTTTCTCGTCCTGTAGGAAATTGACCACCTCTTCAACATCCCAGTGAATGATACCTCGAGAGACCAAGAACTTGGCCAATGCAAGGCAGTATTAAGACCTTCAGCAGAAGTGACCCTGTTCAACTGTGCTGAGCCCACCCTGACCGAGGTACAACAAGCAGTTAAAGCTACAAAATCAGTTTCGACTCCTGGTCCTAGCAGAGTACCTTACAAGGAAAACAACAAAGATCCACAGATTCTCAAACACCTCTGGAACATACCCAAAGTGATCTGTCGAAGATGGAATGTTACGTGATTGAGGCACAGAGAAGGCACCTGGATTTGGGAAGACATTGAGCAATTTTGCATCATCTAACTGATCAGCATGGAAAGCAAGATATTATTCAGGATCCTTTCCCAGTCCCTTGCAGAATTTCTCATAAATCAACACCTCTGTCCAAAATGGGAAGTTCCCGGAATACTGTACCTGCTTTCTCAGAACAATACATGAGCTGCTCGGGACCACCAGTTAAGATACCACATTCCAGTAAAGACCTGTATCCTCATCATACTTGAGGAAAAGAGAGGTGTCGACTGATACAGGGTGATTGTCGTCTAGAAGTGGCAGAGATAGCAACAGTGTGACGGTTGGCACCTCCGGGCCGGAACGTGGACCAGGTGGAAGCACGCAGAACAATGAAGCATCACCTGGCCAGAACCCTTCTGCATTAAGTTCCTCATCCAATCTGTTTATGATGTAATAACCACCACCACCCCGCCCCCCTCTTATCCCCCACCCAAGCGTGGCTATCCTTCAGACTATGCCGATCGAAGGTCACCATGGAACATATCCTGAGCTGCTGTCTGAAGGCCCTGAACACCATGAACCGGCCACCAGACAATTGCAGGGCACATACAAAAACAAACAAAAAAACAAATAACCATTCACACCTACGGGCAATTTAGGATAATCAATTTTAACCAACGATGCATGTTTTTGTGTGCGAGGACAGCGGAGTGCGCGCAGAAAACCCAGGCAGACACAGGAAGGGCTGGGATTTGAACCCCAGTCCTCAGATATGTGAGGCAGATGCTCTAACCAATCGTTCACTGTTGTTTTAATTCAGATCAGAAGATATTTTCTGTTAAAGTACACTGCCACTGTTGTTTTCATCACCTCATTGCTGGTGGAAGCATTCACAGCAGCTCCTTGCTTTTCATTTATTTCGTCTTTAAATGGATGACTGCCAAATAGTGCTGTTTGGCAACAACTACTGGCTAATTTACCACAGATGCCTACTATGAGTGAAATAAGTATTTAACGTGTCACCATTCTTCTCAGTAAATATATTTCCAAAAGTGCTATGGACATGAAATTCCACAAGATGTTGGGGCCAAGCCAAGTAATCCATACACACAAATAAGATCAGAAATGAAATTTACGTAATAATGAAAACGAATTGTGTGTGATGTGAGATGACACAGGGAAAATGTATTAAACACTCCAACTGGTATGTATTTGGTATTTTGTACAAAAGTCTTTGTGTGCAGTGACGGGTTCAAGATGCCTCCTGTATGGAGAAATTAGTTGCATGCATATTATGTTATCCCCATTTCTCCATGCAGGCAGTATTCAAATCTTGAAAGTTCCATCCATGGACTTCTTTAATGGACCTTCAGCTTCAGTTGGATTCATTTCAGGTGATTGGCTGGCCATTCTAGCGGCTTTATTTTTCTTCTTCTTTGAAACAGTTGGGAGTTTCCTTGACAGTATGTTTTGGATCATTATCCTGCTGAAATGTCTACCGGCTTTTCATTTTCATTTTCATCATCTTCATAGATGAAAGCAGATTTTTGTCAAGAATGTCTCGGCACAGTTGCCCAACCATGATGTTTACCAGTAGCATTTCCTGAAAAGCTTTCTTCCTGTATTCAATACCTTTCCCCCCTGTCATTTCACATTGTTACACACAACTTCGTTTCTGATCTTATTGGTCCGACTTCAGTTTTTTGTTGTGCTTTCTTTATACGCAGGGATTACGGTTGGTTGTTTATGACATCTGGTAAGATTTTAATGTCAATAGCTCCTTTGGAAATATATTTAGAGAGAAAAATGGTGACGTTTTAAAGACTTATTTCAACCGCACTAATAACGGTGACACAAGGAAACAATGGTGCTTAATGTTCCCAAAATTAGGAACACTTCCATATCTAATGCACGAGTTTTAGCAAATATAGTTTCGCTCTGTTTTACTGTCGACTATTTTCTTTTGTAAAAACATTTTTTTTTAAATCTCTCATTAGAAGTGTCCAAAGACTGTATTTTGTAAAGTAATGTCACGTGACTGCAGATGTCGTGTTAATACAGAAGTCAACGTGGATCTCAACCAGTGAAATTGTCCTCAAGTGTGCAGACAGTATATTTTTTGTGCTGAGCTGGCAAAAGGCGATATGTTTAGCTCAGCTTTATTATGTGGACTGGCTACAATCTATATTGTCAGTAGATTAATCTTAAACAGCAGAAAAACACTTTTACTTGCTGTCCAAATTAGAATGGATGAGAAATGGGTCAGATGACCGCGGGGTGCAAAGGACGCACAGAGAAGATTGTCTCTTTGCTCTGCTGATTGCAGAGAGCAGAATCAGTGAAACGCTAATCATTTCGAAGAGGAGGAAGTTAAGAAATATCTGCTGTGTCCTCCAAACTGTTCTTGGGATCACATCACTGACATGATTTGAGTGTTTGAGTTATTGTATGTGGGCAGGTGGAGACCGTCGCTGGTCAGCACAGATTTATGTCCCGCAGTGAACCTGCAGAGGTGTACCAGGATGCAAATAGGGGCTTTATTGTGCTGCGCAGACAACCATTAATAAGGCCTTTAAAGTGGAGTGTAGATTTTAGTTCGATACATGTGACGTCAATTTCAGCAGATATCTGAACGCTAGGCACCCATCTATTGAACATCCCTTGTTTTGTAGCTGTAACTGATACGCCGTCTGACACTGCTCTGGCCAGTCATCAGCAGAGGCCATCATGCTTGCACTGTATGCAGTTACCTAGCTATTGCTACCTTATTAAAGTAAAGTTGCTGCCTAACACCAAAAGAATATATGAATCACAAATTTGTCGGTGTGAAATCATAGATTTTATTAAATGTAATTAAAATTGCGTTGTAGACGTCAATGTGAGTTGTGAATGCGACTGTTGTCTGTCTCTATTTGGCCTGCGATTGGCTGGCAACCAGTTCAGGGTGTATCATGGCTTCTGCCCGTTGACAGCTGCGCTCGGCTCCAGCATTCCAGTGACCCTTGTGAGGATAAGCGGGTAACAAAATGGATGGATGGATGGATGGATGGATGGATGGATGGGTGGATGGATGGATGGATGGATGGGTGAATGGATGGATGGACGTGAATGTGAGTGTAAACTGTTGTTATTCTCGATGTCACCCCGTCATGATTGAGAAGTGATATATCTTGGGTGTTCTCACCTCATCACCCTAAACCCTGATATTTTTCAAATCTTTAAAAATTAAAAAATTGTGACAGACAAAGGTAAAAATAAATCTGTCATTTAATCATTTTGGTGCTCCTGTGAAATATGCTTCACGAACCTCGACTCAGAAGACCACACAAATAAATATTCTGGTCAATTTTTAATTTTAAAATCTCAAATGACCACATGTAAGCTCTGAAAACTGAAAAAAAGCATTTCATGAGATGTGCCAATGTATCTCCAATATCCATGAGGGTTACCGGATTAAGGAGACTTGGAAAAGGTCATTATCCTCAAAAAATTACTTGCTTTGGGAAAGAGACGCTACTTGCTGTCTGAGGAGCCCACTCATATAAAAAAATATAATAATAAATACACCTTCTGAAAAATATGATTGCTTTTATTTACTGTCTATCTTTTACTTTGTTGAGTCAGTGCGCCACTTGATTGGCTATATTCTGTTCCATGTCACAGGGGAATTTGATTCCCTCACACACATGTAAAGTCATTTTGTTGTAAATATTGAACATGTACATTACACCTCGGACCTAAAGAAAATCCATGTGTGTCTTCTTCTTCTTCTTTTCCTTTCAGGTTGTCTGTTTAGGGGTCGCCACAGCGTGTCATTTTAGATGAACACGTATTTGTTTGGCACAGTTTTACGCCAGATGCCCTTCCTGACGCAACCCCTCTGCTTTATGTCTGTACGGGGCCTAAATCGCCTTTGATGGATTCCATGTAGATAGTTGTGATCAGTGCCCCCCTCATTGGATATATAGACATACTGCATGTATTATGTCAGCTCAAGTTATGATTTCATAACCCTTGCCATTAGAAAATTATTTGATTTTACTTGTTACTGAAATCCATGATGTGCTCATTTGAAATCTTTGTAATTTTGAAAGTGTACAATAGGTATTGATCCAAATTCTGATTATTTGTTCTGGGCACCATTGTACTCCTGTTGTATTTTTTCACATATTGCTGATGGTTCAGGTTTTTCAACCTTTGAACATTATCACATGGCCTTCAAGTATGATTGATTTTAAGGCCTGCTGTGACCCTTTCATTGGCTTTTCACCGCAGGTCCATGACTATGAGGTGAGTTGGCTTTTGCTGTCATAGTTACTATAATAACTTGCAGACAGACATGCAGGAGTTTCAAAAGTACACAGTAATCTGCTTTTCTTTTGCTATTTTTGACTTGTCAAACAAAACCTGACCCACTGTCAGGGATACAAAATATACAAATAACATATAGAACAGATTTTTTTTTTTTTTTTTTGGGGGGGGGGTCAAATGGATATCTGAATGGTCTTGTTGTAGACAGAAAAATATTTGTATTTTGTAATAATAGAACTCTATTTCAACGTACACAAACAAAAAATAATAGCAGACATTTCCATTTCATATTTCAATTTTAGTTTGTCAAAGGAAATACAGGCAAACAGTTCAGTGTGTACCTTGCCTCTTGCCCAAAGTCAGCTGGGAAAGGTGCCAGCACACCTACAACCCAAGTAATTATAAGCGCTTTAGAAAATGGGTCGATGGATACGTTCTAGCAAGAACACATAAAACGATTGCGCTCCGTATTTAATTTGTCTGCCTTGTTTCAACTTCAGTTCAAATCATTCTGTTTTAAAGCATACATTCATTATCCTAAATGATGACCAATCTCCCTTAACTTAGTTGCTGTACTTCATCGCCTCCTCTAATGCCGAAACAATTTCATGGTTGGCTCACGACTACACACCATCTAAAGAGGGCGTCGGTGTTGTCGCTGCGGCTGCAGGTCCTCTGTTGTCCATTTTTAACGGTGACATTTCCTCTGAGTCTGTCAGTTCACAGAGTGGAACGCCACATCCAAATAAACTAGAGGGCAGAATGATGTGCAAATGTAAAATGTGTTGCACTACTTTAAAGACTGTGCAGTATTTGGTTGGACTGCAATGATGTTCAACATGCATGCACTCTTTAGGTTCAAATGGGATGATGATTTATTTCTCTATGAATTTCAGTCAAGCATCTAAAGTGAAATGCACCCAAGGTCCTACCATTTGAAATTCAACCAATGTTTTCTTGGAAAGATACCTCATCTTGAAAATTTACAAAACATTAAGAAAGTTAAGAACCTCATCTGTGCCATCTCATTTCAGAGAATGGATTAACTCTCGATGCATGATTATGCCCAAAATAATATTCACAAATATTTGGATTAATATGGTAATCACAATTATTAATCACACTTCCTCATATTAGGGAAAAGCTTTATTTTTACTTCAATACTTTTTTTTAACATGAATTGTGTTAGTTTTCAGTTCAAAATGATTCTTTAAAGAAGAACCAATGATAGATAGTAATTGAAAAAATGTGGCCAAAAAATTATACTTTTGCAGCGACAAATTGAATGAAGGTGCTATTCCAGTGTGCAATCATAAATCACAACTTAATGAAAGGAAATATAATTAATGTAATGTACATAAAACACAATAACTTTAGTCTGCAAGCACACACTTTTCATTTGAAAATCCCCGTCGTTGATATAGTGGGAGGATCATCCATCCATTTTCTTTGCCGCTCATCCTCACGAGGGTCGCGAGGAGTGCTGGAGCCTATCCTAGCTGTCAACGGCACAGGATGTGGTGTACACCTTGAACTGGTTGCCAGCCAATTGCATAGAGACAAACATCCGCTAACTACCCACAAGTTAGTTCAGAAAACAGTAAGATTCCAGCGGGATCCCCACACTTTTATCATGCATCAGCCGGCGTCGTCACCTGACTTGTTACGAAAGGTAAAGTGAAAGTGTTTCATATGGCTGTGTTTTACAAGACTAACTCTCTTTGAAAAAAATTGATCTTAATTTACAAAATATGATATAAATCTTCTTCACATTCTGGCTATGTCATTGGCCAAGAGTGTGATTGAATGCTATTGAACTCATTTTTAGACATCTCTGAAAACAATGGCTGGTCGGTTAATTAAAGTATGCCGATGGCAATAAGTCAACCTTTGAATGGACTATGCCTGTTTCCCTCATTTCTGATGGATTGTTTCCAAATCCCAAAAAGTCAGATGTCGACCAGCATTCTGATACGTAACTTGAACTGAGTGGTACCACTGTTAATTTATCATAGATGGATTTTAAACAAGCGGCACAGTGGTCAAGGTGTGAGTATGTCCACTTCACAATTTCGCATTTCTGGGTTGGAATCTGGGCTCCAATCTTCCTTTGTGCAATTTGCATTTTGTCCTCGGGCTTGCGTGTGTTTTATTTGGGTTCACGAGCTTCTTTTCTCACTCCCCCCCCCCAAAAAAAAAAAAAAAAAAAAACATGCTTGTTGTGTTCACTGTACAGAGGATGAATGAGAATTGTTGTTTGTCCATTTGTATGGTAGGGACCAGTCCAGGATGTATTACGCCTCTCACCTGAAAACAGCAGCTTCGAGCTCACCCTTGACAATCAAAGAATGGATTGATGTTTTTGATGAAGAAGCAGACACGTCTTTTAAGGGCCTTAATTGTACACCAAGACTGAGGGAGGAGCATGAGGACAAGATCAGGTTTTATGGAACTGGTGACTGGAATTGCAGATTACTCTATCACAAACCATATTTTAAAATCACCGCACCAACAGTAATAACCACAGAGTTGCTTTCTTGTCAGCGAAGAAGCACCAAACCATTCAATCATAATAAGAACACGGTGTAACCTACTAAATTACTTGAATTCCAATGTCACTTTGAGGTCACATTGTCTTGTGCCCTCGGCGTACATTAACTTTTGTTTTTATTTTATTTTTTTTTGCATTTGGCCCAAGTGTGAATTGATTAATCCAATTCATTGCCTTTAATGAATGTGTACTACATTGCTTATGTGATCTTTATTGTTGACTCACTGTGATAGCTCTGTTAAAGGAACGATTATAAACCATATATACATTACATTGGGGTTAAGTAACCTTTTTGTACTGGCACTATTTCTTAACTTTTACAGTGGAATAATTGTTCTTGGGGCTTATAGTTGAATTATGGCTTCACTTAAAATACTATGTACTATATCAGATTTTATCTGGACAGTTATTTTTAGTGGTGTTATGATTATACTGGGTTAGCCATCTGCCTCACAGTTCTGAGGACCGTGTTCAAATCCAATCCAGACCCCGCCTGTGTGGATTTTGTGTGTTCTCCCCGTGCTTGTGTCGGGTTTCTCCAGGTACACTGGTTTCCTCCCAACCCCCAAAATACGTGCAGTAGGTTGTTCGAAGACTCAAAATTACCCGCAGGTGCGAATGTGATTGTGAATGAGTGTTTTTCTATATGTGCCCAGTGATTTCCCGTGATTGTTTGTTTATTGTGTCCCTCAATTGGCTGGTGACCAGTTCCGGGCGTACTCCACCTCTTGCTCAAAGATAGCTGGGATAGGCTCCAGCAGGGCCAGGACCCTAGTGAGAATAAGTAGTACAAAAAATGGGTGGATGATTATATTGTTATATACAGTAGATGGTGCCATTTTGTTGTACTCTCAAAGTAGGACAGAATCTCATTTCCTTGAACTGTGTCGAATTGTTTAAATATCAATCTTTGTGAAAGGATCCTCTCAGCTCTCTGTTTGAGGGACAATACACGTGATACTTTGCAGCTGAAGAAAGCACAGCAAAGAGTTGAAAATTACATTTATTTGTCATTATATGCCCCAGTTAAGTAGGTATTTCCGTTTTGGTATCTCCATGATTTTCTCTTTCAAAGCCATTGCTACAAAAACGCTCCACATCATCATTATATCAAAGGCTATATAGTGCAGTTGCATCAGCGTCTCCACGTTGGGTGAACATAAAGTGCACATTACAGTGGGAGCCAAACTACCTTAATAACTTTATTGCAGCATCCACCTGGATTCAGCTGACTGACATGCTGAGCTCCTGGATGGGAGAAAGGCTCCGTCAAATCCTGGCCTCACTTGTGTGGAGATGTAATGTTCTCCTCGTGCCAGTGTGGGTTTTCTCCGGGTACTCCGGTTTCCTCCCATCCCCAAAACTGTCATAAACCAAAAAACGCTAGGCTAGAGGCAAGGTCCAAAAACATAAAATGAAGTCTGATGGCTAGGAAACTTGGAAACATGAACAAAAATGTGACTTGACTATGGTGGCACAGGCTCACTGTGACAAAGGGTTCCTGTACACTAAACTTGCAACTTACATACAGTAGCAGAATAACCCAGGATGCGGTGAAGCATACGCAACGAACTGACAAATGCCGGGGACACATTCACTTAAGTGCTTGGTCAATTAGTGTCCCCATTGCAACACAGCTGTGACAGCTGTCAGAGGTGGCACCCCCGAGAGCAGTGGCCTGGCCACACCCCTCACAGGAAGCGCCGCCCACGGCAGTGGCCAGGTCATGCCCATGACACAAAACATGTCTGGTAGGTTGATGGAAGACTCTAAATTCTCCATTAGTGTGAACATGGGTGTGAATGGTTGTTTATAGGTGCCCTACAATTGCCTGGCGACCGGTTTGAGGTGCACCCCGTCTCTTGCCTGAAGATAGTTGGGATAGGCGACACTTTTGAGCATAAGCTGTGCAGAAAAGCCTGTCCCAACTGGATGGGTCTCTAGTTGTCATATTTTGAGCCCACTGGTATTCCAAAATACAACCACAACAGTTAGTGTAAAAGTCACCATTAAGGTCACTATACTTCTGGGCAAGCATCATGTGACCCACACTTTGCCCAGCGCAGCAGGTCTGCATGGCTCGCCGCGCACGCGTCAGAGAATGTTGCTGTGCGGAGAAACCCATGGAGGTCATCTCTCGTGATTGGCCCGTTTAAGTCACATGCTGTGATGACGCACTCATCGTTCCTCCCGGCTCCACATGCCACCTACGCCACCGCTTTCTTTTGCGATTTTGCAGCATAATTAATAATATCTGGTCATTTGGTCCATTTGTTCAGGAAGACAATGTTCCCTGGCCACCATTATTGTTGCCTTGTTCCTTGTTACAGAGAGGAAAGTAAAAACAACGACCGGAAATGACCGAAAAGTACTGAGGAAACTTTACCCTGTGCCGTCCTTGCCAATACTAGCCATTGTGATACTGACTTGGAGAAGTGTAGCACATTTTCAAGACTGAGCGTGTGGGTTAGGCATGAGTATCAAGGCAAACTACGGATGGGAGAGCCGCAGTGACGACAGCGTGGTGGCCGCACGCCTGAGTATCAAGAGACCTTAAATTTCTTGTTTAGCAATGTAATAATGATCATACGCTTGATAACTACAGTGCTACTAAGTCGAGAATAAAATGCTCAACCACTGATAAAACTGCAAACAAATGATAGATCTTTGTACTCGTACTTATTCCTCCATCTGTTTGTTAATTAGCAGGCAACTGCCTGGTTAATGGAGTACAGAATGTCAGTTCCATCATGGTGGTTGTACAGTTACTATTGTACCATATCACCACATGTACTTACCAAACCACCATGGTAAGGGAAAAAAAAACAATGCAATATAACAACAATAATAATGATGATAATAATAATAATAATACTACTTTAATACCCGATGATATCTGCCTCCACCATTCCCGTGGCCCTTATGAGGATAAGCGGCTCAGAAAATGGATGGATGAATAATAATAATAATAATGATAATAATAAATATTATTATTATCCATGCATGTTATGCTTAAAAATAATAAAAATAATAAATATTGTCATTATTATTATTATAAATGTAATGTTTCATCTGTTATGGATCATTCCTCTGCAGTTTTGTGGATGTTGCCTTTGTATTAATTTGTATTATTTTTTGTATATAAACCCAATGTGTTTTATTATGTTTTGCCAGTCATAAGAGCTACAGTCAAAAAGGGTCATTCTAAAAACAAAGCCTTTGATGACATTTGTTCAGCACTCCAGGTAAAGGTTAATACCACTAGCATTTTGTAATATTCTTGTATAAAAATATTCTAGTGGCCAGTGAGTCTTTCTCTGCTTTTTGAACTGTGCTTGTGTTCGTTGTCTGCACTTCTAACTTCTCTGCGTGGGTGACTATAACTAGTGTGATGGCATCTGCAGCGTTAGCATGCCAGGGGCAAACAGAAGAAGGTCAACAACACAACGTACGAACCTGCTGCTAAATATAATGTGGAAAACTACTTTAATTGGCTTTACCCACTTCATCACCAAGCACACCTGATTCCCACTCTGAGTACTTTTGAACAACAAAAAGCATCTCTTGAATGCAGCTGAAGCACCAAAATTAGCCAGAATTAGATCTTGAGCCCAACAAACAAATTTGGAGAGCTGCTGTAATTGGCAGCCATCAGCTATCAATCAATCTCAGGTTATAAATAGCAGATATTGTATAATAATAGAACGTCATTTTCAGAACACCCTTATGCAGCCCCTTTAATAAACAATGAATTGTCTTTAACCAAGGCAACGCAAGACAAATGAGTTGGGTGGAGAATAAACCGACCTGTTACTTGAACTTCTATAGGAATAAAAGTCTTTGACCACTTAGTTATTTCTCTGCTCTCACATCTCAGATGCTATATAAAACAAATCCTCCCTTCTTTGACTGAGCATTGTAAAAATCAAAAGTTGGCACATTAACAGCCAAGCAGACAATGCTACAGGCAGCACTTGCACTATATGAACAACAAGCAACTTGACTCCATCAGGCATGCTGCTTGCTACTGATGCATCATTAGTGATTTACCGTGGCTGACTTCATCACATACCAGGCCTCAGTTGAATATTGCTCGGGATTTGTCAAGAGACAACCAGATGAAATGGAAAAAGTGTAATTGCTTGCATTGAGCTGCTGACCTGACTGGCAGGTCTTTATCTTAACTGTTCTGTCAAAGTCAAATCTTGTCATTTTGCATAATAAGGAGGTGTAAATATTAATCACTGTTTAGGACCCTGGTGGGATTCCTTCGCTGATGTTTTTTTTTTTTTTATACAGAAATCAAGCAATGTACTTCCCACGGGGACCAGAAAGAATGCCAGTTTTCACTCATCCTTGGGGGGAACACCAGATTCACTGCCAACACATTAAATAGTTGTATTTGTGCCATTATTATGTTCTTAATTTCATGGCCATGCAACTAGTGGGCTGGCTGAATCACTTACCGGAAAGCAATTATGACTCCAACGAATACAAGCCGTGTATTTGTAATTGCAGCTCAATAAAGCAAATCATCTTGTTTTAAAGCTGGTCTTACATTACATTTATTTTATAAAACTCTTTTAGTGTAAGCATTTATGATTGCATCAAAACTGAGCAAACTAGGGGATAAGATGAAACCCAGAGGTGCTCCAGGTTCTTGTTCTGTTTTGCAAGTGTTTGTATGCAAAACAAATAAAGTGAGGTCTACACAAAATAATTACTATAGTCACCAGAAAATTAACCTCATTTATGCAGTTAACTTTAAACATTTACAATATTCCTCTACTTTAGCTTTATGGAAAAACTTTGGATTTTCTCAGACTGAGGCTCGCAGACTGACCCATGATTTTCACTATAGTTTGTCAATATTTACAGTATGACAGTGTACCGATTATGTGGTAGAAAACCACAATACAGTGTCATAAATCAATATATTCTTATATTATAATGAACTATATATGTATAATAATATAATTAAATCCAAATACAATACAATACAATACAATATAGTCTGGTGAGAGGAAGAGGTAACATTATGCATGAAAATATGAGTAGGGATGCACTGATTCATCTTTTTCACTTTTCATCCAATAGCGATATTGCAAACAGATATTGCGTCACTCTCAGCGGTAATTGTACATAACTTACTTTTTCTGTAGTGTGGAATGTTAGAATAGGCTTGATTGAGTGATATTCCTCAAAAAACAGAACAATAATGAGGAACAGTAGGTAGGAGAAAACTGACCCATTTATTATTGTATTACGCAGTGAGTTATATAAAGTAACTGCTGTTTGTGTCTTGACTTCTGCGGGGCGGTCTCTTTCATCCAATGAGATACACACTTGCAGTAATAAAGAAAATGGAAGTAGTCACTATTGAATATTGCTAGTGTAAGAATATCAATTTTGTGAGCCGCTTATCCTCACAAGGACTGCGGGAGTGCTGGAGACTATCCCAGCTGTCTTCGGGCAGGAGGTACACCCTGAACTGGTTTCCAGTTAATCTCAGGGCACATAGAGACAAGTATATTCTAGATCGTGTATGTATATTCAGAGTGTTTTATTGCCTTTTTGAATTTGTTCATACAGTAATTGTGTATTAATATTCATTATTTTGAGAAATGTAATTGCTGAGAGTTCAATGCTAATTTTTGGCAACGCGTCATTCATTGTCTGTTAGCGTCATATTTTTTTGTGGACAAAAAAGAAGTAAGGAACTAAGTTTGTGATGTAAGTTTTTTGTTATGTCTATTTAATTTTACTGTGATTGGCTGGCAATCAATTCAGGCTGTACCCTGTCTCCTCCCCGAAGATAGCTGGGATAGGCTCCAGCACTCCCGTGACCCTCGTGAAGATAAGCGGCTCAGAAGATGGATGGATGGATAGATGTTTGGTTTTGCAGTAGACTTCAATTGGAGCATTAATAAATGATTTTAAGAAAGGAAGATTCTCTCTTACTCCTTGCAACGATGTTAGCACCTTAGCAAACTATTTTTATGATCACGTGGGCTCTCCATAACAGAAAAGGACTTCTTGTATAAGAGATAAAAAATTAAAACCTGAGATCTTGGATCCAGTTGGATCCGATCTTTGGTTTTTTCCCTGATGTCCAATGGATACCCCACAATATGAATATGAATAATAACCCACCCCTAGACTTTCTAGTTGTCAAACAAAGTGTGGATGGATCCATGCAGGCAAAATTCAGCACAACCATCAATCTATTCATTAATCGTTCAATAATATGCTAAAGGTCAAAAGGGCTGATGCACAACAGGTCGCCAGTGAGTCACAGGGTGAGTGTGGAGAAGGGATTGACACTACCAAACGTTTCAGTAATGCTCATTTCACTGAGAAATAGTCCCCAAAATGTTTTTAACCACATTGTGACAGCTTTCGCACGAATGGCCTTTCTCCTGTGATTGTGATCTATGGTATTCCCCCAACTTGGCAAACAAACCGAGTCCAGCTCGAGTGTAGGCTGACCAAATGTAGACAAACTTTCATCCTTCACAACCAGACTGTGTGCCACATGAGGACGAGAATCACTGCTGAACTGAATCCTCTGTGACAGCAGAGTGGGAGCTGGAAATGCTTGGGAGGATTGTCTAGCGCTGCAGGGGGATGCCACCCATATCCATTTTTATACCAGGACCCAAAAGAGAGTGTGTATTTTGGGGGTGGTTTGCATATCAAAGCGAGATGGCAATCCAAACAGAAGACCCATGCAAGCGCATGAAACACACTTTGGAGAGAACCTCCGAATCACCTCCTTTTTTTCCCCCTTCCACCAGACAGAGACGGCTGAGTCAGTTTATGGGTTCTGTTTGTCGGGGGGGAGCGTGCGCGACAAATGGACTACAAAGGATTCCAAGCAGACAGACACAAACAGGAAGACAGCTTCCTTCTCAGTGAGCAGAGTGTATGTACTGCCCCCGAGCTTTCTGTTTGTATTTCATGTAAGAAAAGTACAAAGTGTGTAAGGAAGAGATCAGAGTAAAATAAATACTGTACAACTAATAGATTACATTTTTGTACGTGTTTCAGGGGGATCCTTGTGTGTAGTTTTTATATATAGTATAACAGGCAAGGTCATCCGGCAACTGTCCTAACCAACTGAGCTCACCTCCTCCATCATTTAACTTGATGTTCTGGGTGGGAGAGTGGCCATCAGGTAGCAGCCATCAAACATGCAGGCCATCACCACAGAGGTGGCCTGCGGGATATCCTGGGAGGGACACTTGCTCTTTTCTGACCTATCCCGCAAGTAAATGTTACAGGGAGTGGTTTGGGAGGGAATGCAGAAGGGGGCACTCGATGACATTCCAGTTGGTTTGAATGGAAATGAGGCAAAAGACTGCACCCATGGGTGCTGTCCTATTGTATTGGCCTGTCCTATTGCCAGAGATGACTGTGCTGTTCCAAATGGCAGGCAGAATCAGATGTCAGCCCCTTGCCAAAAGCCCCTCTCAGCCAAAATGTAATACATGAATTGGGGGTTAAAAAGAATACCCAAAGCAAAACAGCAATTGCATGGATTTCTTGTACTCTGCAATTTAGGCCGTGGAAAGGAGACTATGGGACAGAAGCCAACAGCTGGGAATAACAACATTAATATTGCTATTATTGTATATTAAAGGTCAAGTGTCATGAAATTGATGATTTTAAGTATGTTATTAATGAAAAAATGACAGCCGGTATGCATCCATCCGTTTTTTCACCACAAAACATGATTTTGATGCATATGGCTTTTTGTAACTCCCGTCATGAAAATCCTCTTGAGGGATTTGTTTTCGACAAGAAACAGGAAGTGACGTTGGAGGCTGGTGCGCGCTCAAACAGACTTGTTTGTTTCTATTTGTTTTATCTGCGGGAAGATAGCTCTGTGTTCCTTCGCGTTAGCCAAAATGCCGGCTCTTTGCATTGGTGGATATTGCTCAAACACTCGGGAGGATCGATTTACCCATCATAAGTTTTCAAGAGACTTGGTTCGTCGTGAAAAATGGATTGCACAGGTGCAAAGGATGAGAGCTTCGTGGGTTCCAAATGACAGGTAGGTGTGTATGCAGCTACTAAAAAGAATAATAGATTTGGGGGGACCACGTAATCCGTCTCTCATAACAAAACAACAAACATAACATAACAAAAGATCTGCGTACGTATGACAGGGGTGCTAAATGTGTCAATGTGCGCGTCGGGCTTGCCAGCGAAGGTTGCTGCGTCGTGCCTCGCGAATGAGCATGGTTTCGGCTGGAGTGGCTTATACATACTGTTTGGGAGGCTGTTTGTCAGAAGTGATCAGCATGTCATCTAAATATGTGTTGAAACAATAGGGTAATGTTTTCCCGGACACTTCACTCGATTGTGAGATGTTCTCTTCTTCGAAAAGAGTTTCTGTGTCTGAAGTGGCGTGTCCCATAAACGGGGCCACAACGTGTTTTGAATGGCGAATGTCCAGGGTGACGTCACGGACAGTAGATACAGCCAATATGGTGACTACTTGGATGTGGGATGACATTTCCGCAACTTTGCGCAAGGATGACGCGCTCTCCGCTCATATTTATTTTTTTGTATGGACATTGAAGTGAATAATATTATATGTAATTTTCATTTCAATATCTATTTTAGAATCTTTTAGGGATAACACTTGACCTTTAATATAAACAGTTAAAACTCGAGTTGTGTGTGTGCGCATGACAGGTTCATTCGATGACAAAGTGAATAAACAGGTAGATAGATAGATAGATAGATAGATAGATAGATAGATAGATAGATAGATAGATAGATAGATAGATAGATAGATAGATAGATAGATAGATAGATAGATAGTAGATAGATAGATAGATAGATAGATAGATAGATAGATAGATAGATAGATAGATAATAGATAGATAGATAGATAGATAGATAGATATAGATAGATAGATAGATAGATAGATAGATAGATAGATAGATAGATAGATAGATAGATAGATAGATAGATAGATAGATAGATAGAAGATAGATAGATAGATAGATAGATAGATAGATAGATAGATAGATAGAATCCCTGCCTCTGTGTAGTTTCCATGTTCTACCCGTGCTTGCACAGGTTTTCTCCGGGCATTCCGGTTCCTCCCACATCCCCAAAATATGCATTAATTAGAGACTCTGAATTGCCCCTAGGTGTAATAGTTAGTTCGAGTGTTTGTTTGTTTCTTTGTGTCCTGAGATTAGCTGGCAACCACTTCAGGGTGTTCCCCAGCTCCTGCCTGAAGATAGCTAGGATAAACTACAGCACTCCTGCGACCCTTGTGAAGATTAGCGTCTCAGATTATGGATGGTTGCACATAGTTCTAGTGTGGAAGTTGTATACATAAAACAAAAACACCTGCTTTTTTTCACTTTTTTTCCTCACTGCCATCACTGACATCAGACTATACTTTTCCCTTTTTTTTAAATTAATTTAACCCTATTTCTGTAATTAATTTTCAATTAGGATTACCAAAACTATTTCCTTTTGCTAAATGTCGTCATTACTTGTTTTCCTTTTCCAACATGACTGTGCATCACTGCACTCATCAAGGACCATCAAGACACGATTTGACTAGCCTGCATAATTCTGACTTCAACCCAACAGAGCACTTTTGGATGAGTTAGAGCAGAGACTGAGAGAGAAACCTTCTCGTCTATCATCAGTGTTTGACCTCATATATGCATTTAAAAAAAAATGGTCATAAATTCCTATAACACACTCATAAACCTTGTGAAAATCCTTTCAAGAAAAAGGTTACAATTGTGGAGGGTGGACAGATGTCACATTCATTCCACTGGATTAAGATTGGGATGTCAATTAAATTTATATCGAAGTGAGCGAATAGTTTTGCTAATATAGTATAGTGTATTTGAGGCACTAAGACACGTGCCTCTTGCATGTTTGCTGACTTCTTTGTGTGTGCCAAATTAGTTCTTTGATGGCTGTTTTGTCTGTGAGGATAATGTGACACAATTCTTTCTTAAATATCTCGTGGTTTGTTAACAAGACTCATATTCTCCACTGTCCACTTCAACATTAAACTGCAACAACTGAACGCAAACCGTTCTGGATGTGCGGGTCAAGGATATGATTCGGTGTTGCAAATGGATTATAAATCATACATCAATAAACACCCACCTATCGTTGACACCACAGTTCCAACAAAGTAAAAAGCCCCTGTAAAATCCCATCGTGGTCTAAGAGCATCAGCTCGGATCCCAGCGGCGATGGCAGCCTCGTACTCCCGCAGGAAAGAGTTGAGCTCTCCTAGGCTGATATTGAAGGTGTCGCTGAAGTTGCGGAGCGTCCCGTTCCAGCGGCCGTGGGCCCGCAGCTCGGAGGGCCTCTCGATGGCCGAGAAGACCGCAGCGCCGCACAGCAGGTAGAAGATGATGAGGAGGGCGAGCAGCACGAAGCGGCCGTTGTCCTCGTTCAAGTGCAGGGAGCGGCAGCCTTGCAGACGCAGGCCAGGCATCATCCAAATTTCAGCACCACTCGCGCGTGGGACAGCAACAAGCTCCACATGTGAGGAAGCATCAAAAGCAGCCGGACGGGAGCGCCCTCGCTGCCCCGCCGTCACACTGCACTTGCCCGGGATGCCTCTCCTTTAAGTAGAACGGCACCCCGTCCCATGGTGGACTGGCCATCAAAGAGGCTCCACTTGGGGGAACTCGACACCGAGGAGCAAGAGTTCAGGAGAAAAGACACCAGCGCTGCATAGCGTCATGTTTGATCGCCGCACGTAATCGTTTCCCAAATACAAACCAGGGAAAAAAACAACAAAAGACAAAAAAAAAAAAAAAAAAAAAAAAAACAGCAACAACAGCAAGAACTGAGGCTGAGTATCGAAGAGCTTTCCGCAGCGTGCCCTGCATCAACAATCTTTCCCACAGTCTCATGCGTGGGGAGCTGCAGACTGCACACTGGCTCACAGGCGCGCAAATGGCGAGCTCACTCCACGTTTCTATCTCTCCTCTTGAAAGATGCTACGCCTCAATTATTATTTATTATGTTTTACTCGAGTGCTTTGTTGCGTGGAGGTCAGAGCACGGACCACCCACCCTATTACCCGCGGGCGCACGGGAAAGTAAGCCATTTGCCCAATAAAATGTTTAAAAGTTTTGCAGGAAACTAAAGATGTTAATTAATGGCATTAATTAAGTTAAACGCGTTTGAATAGAGAGAGCGCATGTGAGAGGGGAGGGGCTCTGGCGTGTCTCTCCGCATGCCCACGTGAGCTGCTCGTCCACGAGTGAGATTTACGTTTATCAGACGTAAAAGTAGCACAAGTTTCACCAGCATCACATGCGTCGTAACAGAGAGAAAGAGAGAGAGAGAAAAAAAGCATCGCTGAGTATCCTGCTTTGCACGTATTTATAGTACATTGTTTGGAAATGTATTGAACCTATGCTCATATTTTGATCTGAATTTTGATTCAACGTTTTGGTCGGGCTGAAATGAAACAGACGACATATTTGTTGGGATGACCAAACATGTCAGAAAATGTGCAATAATGTCGATTGCTTTTCTAAAAACTGAAGTCCTGGAATGTTGTCTTGCTTAAAACACAAACGTAATTTGTTTGCTTTGAGGGAATCCGAATGTAGTCTCAATTGAGTAAAACTCTGAGGATTTGAAATCTTAATTTATTTAAAAAAATAGTTCAATTCCTTGTCATTTGCTTTCCAGTGTGTCCCATCATTGGGCAGTTGGTTATTTGGCCAGATTTAACGTCACTGTATTTTAAGTCAACAGAAGTTGTGTGCAATTTTCATTAAAAGTTAAAGGGCAAAGGCGTTATTCAATTCAAATATTAAAAGTAAAATTCATATTTGCATTGTTTATGTTGTCTAATACCTGCACGTCAAGGGGTTCTACAATCATCAAAAATGATCTTCTGTCAATTATAAAAGAACGTGCTTAAAGGTGCATGTTCAAAATACAGTGACATATCTTTCCCGTCATTTTCCAGCTGGGTGAACATTTACAAGGCCTCACTTAGTTGAGTAAAAAAAAACAATATCAGTGTGAATGAATGAGAAAAGTGTATAGATCCAGACAAAAATCCCTGGTGACCCCCAAGCTACTCAGTCATGAAAATGGTCCTGATAATGTTGACAATTGCCTTCAAAAGTGCAAGTGAAAGCAGTGGGTGTACCTGTTCCAAGAACCTGTCACCTTGACAAAGAAAGGAACAATATGATCAAGTATCTAGCAATGTTTTGTGTGAGTCGGGAGAATTTGGGAAGAAAATAAGACCCAACTCAAGTACAAAGTCTACTTTCGATGTCACGGAGTCTATTTCATAAGGAAAGGACAAGTTCCCAGTCGGCCTGCATAATAGGTGGCTGGATTGATTTAAGTTAATTAATTGGCTGAGAAAAATCAAAACAGATTGTAAAGCAAGAATGACATACTTGTTTTGGCTGGGCGCTGCCACTTTCTCAAATCACGAGATGATGTAGAGAGCCATTTGGTTACGAAGGTATTCCACATCAGCAGAACATTTATTTACTAATTTAATAACTCTTGGATAACTGTTTATGGATTAATTGATAGACCAAGGGTTACCAACACAACACGAAAGAAAATACCATCTCCCGTCATGTTAAACATGAATCTATAAACCTCAAATACCCAACACGCTGTAATTTCTTTTCAGGGTTATGTAGCAGGTCAAATGTGCACTGAGAGGAAGTTCATAACAGCATTTAATAAATTCACACAACCACTCCTCAGATTCAGAAGATGAGCAACTGTCACGAACCTACGGTGCACGGGCGGAACCAAATGCAGGACTTCAAGACGAGGACATGATGTTCAGTAAGTTTTATTATAAACCAAAGTTGTGCACGACAACACAGTCCAAGAAGGCAGGATCCAAAACACAAGAAACAATGTCCGATAACTATGAGTCAACTAAAGAGCATAACCAAAAGCATGACTAGGCTATAATGGCGCAGTGGTGGAGTAACCCTGGATGGGGGAAAGCATACTCAACGAACTGGCAAAAATCAGTGACAAAACCCCAACTTAAATACATTGTCTAATCACAGTGCCTCATGTAACACAGCTGTGACTGGCGACAGGTGTCAGAGATGAAACCGGTCGGAGTGGTGACCAGGCCGCGCCCCTCTTGGCCGTTGTCCAGCCTGGCTCATGACAAGCAACGATACAAGTGAGTGTACTGAGTGTCTCAAAGTCACTTTTTTTTTTAACATTGAAAGAGGATCAAAGCAGATATCCTTGTTTTGTTTCTATTATGTTTGATGTGCTGAAAATCGATACAAATACTTATCACAGTATAATGCTGGATTGTTGAAATATACAGTTTCCGCATCTTTTGATGTCACAGGGCTTGGGCGTATACTTTCTCGTGTGAGTTCCCACCCGCCACTAAAGAGCTTGCACACCTATGTCATAAAATCCCGTTACATCGCCATATTCCCGGTCAAACAGAGCATTGTTGCAAGTTAATTCCATTGAGACGTAACGAAAATATGTCTTATAGCGCGACATCCAGAGTTTTGCCCAATACCATTAAACAGTTAAGAGGTGATAATAAATGAAGGTACATGGAAAAATGAGAGCCACTCGGCATAGAGGACCCATATTTAATGCTAAAGTCAATGTTTTCGCTGATAGGAAAGTTGACTGTTTATTCGCTTCCACTTGTCTTGGACAACTGGATCTGCACATGTATCTGGTGAATAAGTTGTCGAGATTTATACAGAAGAGTTTGAAAGCGTATAAAAGTCTGGACGCATACAAATACTTTGGACGCATAGAAATACTTTGTTGCTGGATCTGTTCTCAATCAGGAATCAATCCCACACAGTGATGGAGCCACTCAGATGTTTTCAATATAAATACAAATATTTAAATAAATGACCCCTGGTTTTAGACAAACTGGCGTTCATTAACTATGACTGGAAAAAAAATTAGGACAGGGAGTCGTCTTCTCCGTACACGAAAGCGTAATGTGGCCACACATTAACCTCTATAAACCTCTCTGTGACAGTTTTTTTTTTTAAATATGCATTGTTCTCAAATGAGTCAACTTGGTATTATAAAATACTTCTGGGTTATTTGAGACTGAGAAGAATAATTCCTACCTGAAATGAAATGATCACTACACAGGCTTGTGTATTTCTTGGGGCACCATCTATCCCAATTAATTCTTTCCCATCTTCTCAGCTGGTATTCCATAAAATGATATCTTTGAAGAACTGTCTCATCTATTGTGACAACCAACAGCACAATAGGTCTCGGGCATTGGGAAAAATGTGCTCTGGTTCAGCCAACTCCTGAGCAGCTTTGTTTGACTGGCAGCCCATCGGTCTTTTCTGGTCATTTCAGCTGTTATTCTATAGAATGACGTCTTTGAAGAACTGTATAGTTTTTGACTGACGTCACACACCTTCCGGCTTAGAGAATGGCCGCCATTTTGGATGGGGGAATTTGAGTCAACAAACCCTAACTAAGCAGAAATCAGTTCAGAAAGGCGTATGAATGGGGGTGCACTAATATGTTATCGGTTGCTCAAATGAAAATGGGTGTTGTAAAGAGTCTTTCTTTCGAGTGCCAGCTGTGATCAAGAACCAGTGTGAGAATAATGAGCAGTTATCAACCAAATGGTGACAAATGTGGCTGTCTCGTATCAGCAGAGCCGCTCTAACAGCCAAATCATTCCCTTATGCCAAAATTTCCTCTGAGCATTTTCTTCTTGGTAGGTATTGGATACCTTTTAGAATTTCACACCTACTTAGCAATAATTAAATTCTGTGAAGGAGAAGTATTCTTTAGGGCTAAGGGCCTACATATTACTCATGTGTGAATGCAATGCATGTCTCTCAAAATCTGTATTTTATGTCATCCCACGAAAGCAACTAAAATTAACTGTATCCCCCCCGCCCGTACTGTATAATTAATCCGTCTTAATCTTTATTTCATTGTTTCACATATTCAATTTGGACTTGCTTTTCTCATCCCCCCAAAGTGATCGTCATGTGCACATGTTTGCAAAAACAAAAAAGATAACAATCTACACCTCTTTCGCGGGTATGATCAACTGATCAACATAAGTTTAACACAACGCTGACTGTAATCACGCGAATTAATACTTTCGACAGCATTCACTCAGAAATTAAGTAGCCTCAGCCTACATATTTAAATTGCTTTGTGTGGTACACTAATCTTAGCAGTGTGGAAACACAGGTTGCTTACAATGGATACCAGCACATCTCGAAGCCAGCCATTGATGTATTGGTTGTAGGCCTCCAGACCTTTGTAGTTCTTTAGTTGGTCCATGGTATAAGCGCTTGTCGAGAAGAGGAGATAGTTGACGATGTCTGGATAGGTTACCGACCCCCACAGTTCGAAATTCTTGCTCCATTTGCGTTTCTCCAAGGCATATGGGTCGATATTGTTGATCAAATTACACTTCTTGTTGTAACGTTGTTGCCCGGATGAGGTCACGTCGTAGAAAACTATCCATTGTGACAACCAACAGCACAACAGGTCTCGGGGAATTTGAAAACTCTGCTCCGGTTCAATGGGTCCCGGACTCCAGAGCAGCTCGGTTTGACTGACAATATGGCGCTAGGAAAACTGTGATGCCACGTGTACAAACTCTATATAAGACAAAGTAACGTCATTTCGTTTGGCTATGCTTCTCAGTTGTGAGTTAGATCTCCTTACCATCCATAACGAACACCATTTACCACTCCATCTTGCAGTTAATTATTCCGTTAAACTTTCATCGCTTCCTAATATGATTTTACATTGTACAAGTTATCACCCCTTCAATATGTTTAATTGCTTTTGGCACATCCATTCGACACACCCACAGGGTCTGAGAGCTGAAATGTACCCCATATTATTCAAGTTTGGAAACCTGATTTTGTGAACTGAGCAATTTTTTTCCCATTATTATTCATTCAAATAGGTAGGCTTGTTACCGTCACTCTTCTCCGTTATGTGTCAAATATGACATGCCAGTTTTGGGCAAACAGTCAGTTTTCCCCTCTGCATTGACAAACACAATCTTGAGACAGGGTGGCCTCAAAGGACCAAAAAGTCTCAAAATTGAATTGCTGGAAGAACCCATGCATCCACCACTGCTGGAGAAGAAACTTCTTTTCTAAATTTAGTATAGTGTTTGTTTATAGAGTCATTCTTCTTAAACTTTGAATAGTGACCTAGAAAGTGAATTGATATTGTGGTATGGCCATGACATGTGTTATGTTAAAAAAACAATTACTAAAGTACTGATGTTTATTCATCCAACATATCAAAATTTAGTCACACAAAGCAAAGTGTCTATCAAAATAACCTGGTCTTGAATTAGCATTTAAAAAAAAAAAATCTTAAATAGTAGACTAGTCTATGCTTCGAGCTTTGCAACATGTATCAATACTTGTTGAGATGGACCCACTTACAAGTTGCATCATTCTGCGAGTGCTGAACATGGCAGCTCTTTCAGTGGTGTAAACAGCACAAGCAGTCCAACCGTCATTCCGCACACGGTAACGGTCCAATTACTGGAGGTACAGAGGACCTGTGGGCTGGACAGAGGCTAGGCTATCCTTCAAAATGCAGTAGCAAAAGCAGCCCCTCTACTGAATAATGATGACGAGACAAGGGAGGACACACATGCTCTTACACTGAGAAATGAAGCAGCCGTGTGAGTGAGGGATTTCCCTCCACCCTGCTGAGCGAGAGCATCCCCGCCCTTATTCAGGACGTACGCAAGGTGGAACCGATCCTTTGTCATGTTTGAGACAGCAACGTTCAATGGCGTAATGGGATCTGGCGAGTCCCATGAAGTTTTCCAGTGGGAGCAGAGGACAAAACGGTTGCCTAGTCACATTAAAATAAATTAGGGTTTAATGATTTAGATCTGCCTTGACACAACCACTCTAACCAGCACAGTCCTCTAAGTCTTAATAGAACAATACAAGATGTCATTTGTCACAGAGGTTTTCGAAGTCACTGGTGTTAAAGAGCGGTGAGTAAAAAGGTTAGAAAATCATGTGCTTTGTTTTTTTCTTTTCTATGACTTTTGTAACCTATTAATCAACTTAAAGGTGCTCTATAGGTGTAAAAACTACATTAAGAAAAGTGGATCTGGTCTAGTGCACATTTGTTACCCCTTAATGATGTTTCATGAGAATAGCTGTAGTTTTAATGTATTCTTGAGGAACTTTTTTCAGCTTATAGCATTTATCTCACAATTCTCAGGTTTGGGTTAAAATCTTTGCTCCTGAATTGATTTGTGGAATTTGAATGATCACCCCGTAGTTGTGTTTGTGTGTGTGTGTGTGTGTGTGTGTAGAATTCTCCCACACTCCATGAACATGCATTAGAACTGTGAGGCTTACGTATGAACCCAGGGCTCTCAAACTCAGCCTTTGCGCACATTCACGTGCGTGTAATTTAAATTAGAAATTAGAAAGCCAATTTTCACAAATGTCTTTCTAATTTTTCAAGACAAAATAAGATAAACAAGGGTGCAGGTGGAAACAAGTTGTATGTGAAGCTACAAATAAAACTCCTGCTGTAAATTTTACTCACTGAAAAATGTTTCTCTGCTTGCATCAAGCCTGTTCAATGTCATACCCCCGAGACCCATGTGCCCCACTGTGATTGGTAGGTTCATCAGCTCCACACACAACACTGTAAACGTGCCATTCATATAAAAATCGAGGGCAACATTGAGGTAGGGGTCGTGAATTCGTATCTCACTGGGCCCTCTACTCCCTGAGAGGGGTTCCGTCAGGAAAACTAACTATTTATATTCAATATTTAAAACGAAAATGTCCGGTTCTTGCTCAGCCAGGATAAAATGGCCAACAATCCAAGAACCCAAGTGGCAACGGTGATTCATCAGCATGAAGGAGCTAAGAATGTGTGACTGCATCACTCATGGTTTGTCATCTCTTCCCGAAGCTTCTCCCCTATCAGAAAAATGAAATTAATGTTTCCTGTTGTGTGCCAATACAGCCAAGTAAGCAACAATTTGCATTTATAGAGTTACTCATAAATCTTTGCCTTAGTCCAAATGTGCAGTACAGTTACAGTTTTGTATGGAGTATGAATGACACACCGCGTGACCACAGTCCAGTAAAAACATGGAGGTGGACATTGGATGGTTTGCTGCAGTGTTACATATTCCAACCACCCACCTTGTCCACAGCTCCCAAGGGTAGCCAGTGGAGCGGAATTATAGGACTATACATTTCTTAACTTTCTAGGAAGTGAAGAGAGAAGCAGATATACTCTATACAGTGTACAGTACGGTATGTCTTGGGTGAAGTTAAGCATCACCTTCAAAAGTCAGACTGACATGCAAGAGCAGTTGTTGACGATAGATCCGTATAATTTAAAATCTTCTCTGTCGAACACAGATTTAGGTACGTTTCTAGTCCGTGTGGATGACATAATCTCACTTTGGTGAGGCAGAGCGCCAGAGGCACTCTGCAAATTTGAATAAATGCACAGAAAAGAGGTCAAGAGAGGTTAAGATGTGCCCTGAGATTTTTCTCATTTCAGGAAAAAAGCTGATGGGACAAGTTTACAATCCCCTGGCTGCTCCAGTGGATGCTGTGATTTGCATGAAGCAGCAAATGTCTCAGTCAAGTAGTTTTAAGTGGCACTTGGCGCAGACACAACAGTGCACAGCTCCACTGTGTCTTTATTTGCCTCCAAATTTAATACTAAGCATCTGTATTATCAACCATTATTGGAGGGAGCAGTGGTGTACTGGAAACTGTACTGGGTACACCTGCACATCAAGTGGGATCCAGCAGAAGAGGCGAGTCAAAGCAAACAAACATATAAACCCAATAATGCTGAGTTTTGAAACTCTCATAGAGGCCTTAATTGAACAATATTGTTAGTTCCAGGTATGAGAATTTTCCGCTGATCGGATTTCCGACTTTTTCAGACCAAAATGACCATTCTCGAGATAAGTCCAAATCCGTTGAGAAAATTTTGGGGGGGGGTATCGTGCGCCTGCCTCTCGGTGGTGGGCTTCGAGCTGCAAGTTCAGCTTAGCGCTAGCACAAGCACGACTATCATATGCCGTTCTAACTTGCTCGGTAGTGTAAATATTTGGATTTTGCGACATAAACATTAAAACTTGTTTGTGGAAGGTTACTCGATTGGACAACAGAGTTATACAGTATAACGATCCAATCGTGTTAGTGGTTAATCGCGTTTCACCATTGCCATGTACATGTGTTCTCTGTTCTCAGAAATTGCAGTGTAACTTGTTAGTTAGCCAAGTAATGGCGCGTGGGACTTAGCCTGAACTGAGGGACGGTGTGTTCAAAGTTTTACGATGGCAAAAGTGTTAGAAAAAAGGATGAAAATCGAGCGAGGGCAATTGACAAGGATGCTGGAATCAAAAACTGTTTCAGACGGGCATGGCTTGAAAAAAGTGTAACCGTGCAGATAGGACCGAAAACACATACAAAAAGTGGACATTCCCGGCAAAGTGCTGTGCACTCTGTGTTCTGATAGGAGCAAAAAATATCCAGAAGGAAACTCAACCCCCCCATCGACAGACATTTTCAGTGTTTTTCCAAATTGGTCATTCCCTTCCCTGTAGTTCAGTTGTGGCTTGTGGTCATGTAGTTGTGCATGGCATAATGAAAGCTATTTTTAATATTTGAGTTACCTTATTTAGCATATGAGCAAAATTTGGTGGCACGGGGTCACAACTGGTTGGAGCGTTGGCCTCACAGTTCTGAGGACTGGGGTTCAAATCCCTGTGTGGAGTTTGCATGTTCTCCCCCTCCCTGCGTGGGTTTACTATTGGCGCTCCACTTTACTCCCACATCCCAAAAACATGCATCAATTGGAGACTCTAAATTTCCCCTCGGCATGATTGTGACTACGCCTGTTATCTGTCTCCATGTGCCCTGCGATTGGCTGGCAATCAGTTCAGAGTGTACCCTGCTTCCTGCCCGATGATAGCTGGGACAGGCTCCAGGAGTCACATTAGCCTTGTGAGGATAACCGGCTCTGAAAATCAACAGATGAGCAGTATTTCTTTGTTAGTTTTCTCATTAATATATTTTCAATAGTTTTAATAGACTTCTTACATTTGGATCTAATGAGATGGTGCTATTTTATCGAGTTGTGGTTTTTTTTTTCCTCTCACTTCCTTTTTCACATTGGGGGAATCACCACCCGGGAAAGCGAAAATCAATTGTGGAACCTATAGATTCTTCGTATTGCGCGAATAAGCTTCTATAAGCTTCGACTCACTTAGCCCACTGAGGCTTTCGGTTGTACAGTGAAGGAAGACTACCTTTCTCCGATGCATTCATCATGCTGACAGAGTCCAATAGGTTCACTCCCTTTTCCTTTCATAAGCTTTATGTCTCTGTGCAAGTTTTCTCATTTAGATTTGGTATTCGCGATACTGTATTACATTGTCTAAAATGCCTAATTCGTAGCATTAAAAGGCAGAACATATATATGCTGTAAAATATAATACGATAGAAAAGAATACAGCAGGTTTTCTTGCAGATATTGATTGCGGCATATCAACAAGTACATGTACAGTGTATATGTAGCCGTAAAAATTCCATACAATTACAAAACAGAAAAAATATCTAGAGCAATGTGCATGAGTTAGCGCTGATGTCAGAGACCTGCTGTGGTATTTTAAATGCAAAATTCAATGTAAGCAGTGAATAATGGTGCAGTGTATACCTGGTAAGTAAAGCCATTGTGTGAAAATAATGTATAACTATACAATACATATTTTGAGACTTCAGCAAATGGGAAACTTTTTACAATAGCTGTACTGTGAAATATTGTTGTGCAGTGTCACAGCCCAATGGTGTTAATGGGTAAAGCACCATATGTATGTGTGTGTGTGTGTGTGTGCGTATATATATATATATATATATATATATATATATATATATTGTCTGATATGATACAATAATATGGCTGTAAATAGTAAAAAAGGTGCAGCGGTATGGCTTGGAATGTATCTTATATATTGTAACATAAATATTAATATGCAACAATGCCATGACTCGAGATAGAGCAAGAGCAGTATTTATATTTTCATTGGACATTGTGGGTTTTAGAGCAGCATGCTGAAAATGTCGTAAAAGCAGATCTTATCATCTAAATTTGGAAAATGCATGCAAGTCAGCGGCCAGAACAGCTCACAATCACAAAGTGGATGTTCAGCAGATGTGCACGGTCCCGAGGGAGTTGGACAGTATGTTGTTGTCATGGCATGAACACTGCATCTTCATCAGGCACTTGTGAAAGCTCGCTTTCCATGGGAGGAAAATAGGTTTTGACAAAACTGAGAGTGGGACCAATTCACTAAGCAATGAGTCGGCATTTTACACGGATGCTGTGTAACCTGAAAACACCAAGACCTCAATTAAAAATTCTGCCTTTACAAAGGTAGTAATGCAGGTTGTCTGCTGTTGGAGGCAAAAAGGTGGTGAGCCCAATTGCAGAGAACCAGGGAGGCAAGGCAAGAGTATAGGAATCGCAAACTTGTCCCATCCATCCATTTTCTTTGCCGCTTATTCTCACTAGGGTCGGGGGAGTGCTGGAGTCTATCCCAGCTGTCAAGGGGCAGGAGGCGGGGTACACCCTTAACTGGTTGCCAGCCAATCGCAGGGCATAATGAGACAAACAGCCACACTCACAATCACACCTAGGACCAATTTAGAGTGTCCAATTAATGTTGCATGTTTTCGGGATGTGGGAGGAAACCAAAGTGCCTGGAGAAAACCCACGCAGCCACGGGGAGAATATGCAAACTCCACACAGGCGGGTCCGGGATTGAACCCGGGACCTCACAACTCTGAGGCCAACGCTTTACCAGCTGCTCCACCGTGCCAATTCAAATCTTTTCAAAAACGGCAAACAAGGTGGATGGAATACTAAAAAAAAAAAAAAAAAAGCAGGTAAACAAACCAACATTCAGAGAAAACAAACACTGGAGACACTTCCTCACAAAAGGAAATGAGGCTATACCAAGAAACTGACTGCAAACATCCAGCGACATATGACAATGAAGCAACAAGGACTTAAAGAAACCGTAAAACTAAATATAATCAAAGTGACGAGATAACAAGGATCACGTTGCAAGAAATGAATGGCTGGAGGGAAACAAAAACAGGTGCAGACAATAACCAAAAGAGGACAAAAGACATGAATAACATGGGACAGAGAAACAAGAAACTACATTAAATATTATCAAATGTAAAATACAGACCATGCCAGCACGTGTTAATTTCACAAAGTTTTAATAGTATAGCCGTAGTTTGCAAAGGTTTAGAACTGTAGAACTTAGACCGAGAGTCTCTTTGCCATCTCATGCAATGTAATCAAACCAAACTATTTGAAGCACATAACAGATTTGGCCCGCACCACTGTAAACTACAACAAGCAAAACTGATCTTTTTCTTTTGCATCTTTTTTTTTGTATTGCATGTCATTTGATTGTGCAGGAGTATCTGTTGTCATTGTCACACTGCCCACTGTAGGGTCAAAATTATTGCTATAATAGGTTGCAGTGATAAAAATGTAATAGGAATATGTGTACGAGGAAGGTAAATGTAATGTTCATAGCAGCAAGAAAACCTGGATTTGTTTTCCCTCTCTATAATAATATATCAAAATACCAACTAACAATAACTTGGATTATGATTGAATTATACACCTCCAGAGAGTTTTAATATTAATTTGAACATAACACCTTCATTTGGCCAACTTCTCCAAGGCCATTTACCTAATAATTTTTTCTGGGACAAAACAAAACAACCTGTTTGTAAACAAACGGTGAACAATGCAGATAAAAAAAAAAAAATTAGCCACCAGGAAGGAATCTAGTGGGGTACACCAAACCATCTCTCCCTATTGAAATGAATTGAAACGACATGAATCTGTTTCCGCCACCCAAAGTAGGAAACACTTGAAATGTGATTTTTAATAAATGAGTGCCCTTCCATCAAAATGTCATTGGACTACTGCCCCTCTTCTACTTTAATTGTTTTTTTTTTTTTTTTCTGTCTCAGACTCGCTGTCAGTGTTTATGTTGGTGGTGGTGGGTGGGGGGTGTTATTCGCAATTATCAGCGATTTGGCCTTTATACTCACTCATAAAAAAATCATTTTATTCCATCTGACATGATGATGAGGGCGTAGATAAAAGTGCACTGCCATGACAAAGCCACATGTGCGGATGTTCTCTCTTTGTTCAAGTCTGTTCAAGGTTGTCCTGTCACCAACAGACAGAAACATAGACAAAAAAAGAGGAAAGATGTGGAGGTGGTCAGAGTGAGGTCTGGCCAATAGATATCTTGCCATATGCCCCGAACATTGTAGTATATCTGTTTGGACATGTGTTCATGTCC